>NW_004949107.1:2650153-2653282 GCF_000317375.1 Microtus ochrogaster
GTTAGTGTTTTATTTGATTTAAATATCTAAATGCTGTTGCAATGGGTGTGCCAAATGTAGTGGGAGGCAAGAGCCACTTGTTGGTTCCCAGCCATGCGGCTAGCTTGGACCCAAAATAAGCACTCAGAAATCACATTATTTAAGTCACTGCTTAGCCATTAGCTCTAACTTCTTATTGGTTGATCTCTTACATATTAATTTAACCCATTTCTATTAATCTGTGTATTTCCACTTAACAGTGGCTTACCGGCTAAGTTTCAGCATGTCTATCTCTGGTGACAGCTCCATGGCTTCTCCCCGACTCTGCCTTCCTCCTGGCAGCATTCAGTCCAGTTTTTCTCGCCTACCTAAGTTCTGCCCTATTCACAGGCCAAAGCGGGTTCTTTATTCATTAATTAATAAAAGCAACATGCAGACAGAAGGACCTCCCACACCAAAAAGCTTTTTCAGGAAAAAAAAATAATGAACAACAAAAAAGAAGCATTAGCTGAGACCTATGAACAATCCTTAACAGAAAGATTTTCCAGAATAGTTTAAGAAGCAGTTTCCTTACTGAAGTCCTTCAGGTGATAATCTAAACAATGCTGTCTTTTAAAACATTAAGATAATTTAATTTGGTCTTTTCCATTTGAATATCAAGAGGTGTCCTCACTCTTCATGAAGTAACAGATATTCACATTATTCCACCTGAGGCTTAACTTATTGAAGGTGCCCTTCAATCCGTTATCATAAATTATATCTTGAGTATGAAGGAAATTACAACATAAACATACATAAATCATTAAAAATACAATGTCTTTGCAAGCCATGTATGAAATAGAATAAGATAAACTATAAGACCATATTTCAAGACAGTATGGAAATCCAGGGAAAAAAATCCACAAAATGGAAAATAGTGACATTATTTTTAAAAATTTTCTCCAAACTGCCATTAATATATTTCACAGAGGAAAAAATGGCGTTATTACTAGGTCAAATTAGAAAGACTAAATTAGAACAATATGACTGAATGTACTGTACAAATGGGTAGTGCATATATAAGGGTGTAAATTTTCCTTAAGATGAGTTAAGCAATGGAACAGTTGGCCAGAAAAATTCATTTTCATCACTGTAAAAGCTGGCTTGAGATCTAGAAAAGAACTCTTTTAGAAAGCTATTTTAAAGAACACTGTTTATCAATTTGCCAAGTTTCTTGTTTAACAGCAACAACAACAAAAAGACAGCCTTGGAGATTTCTTTGTACTACAACAAAAGATATAATCTAGCTAAATACAACTTGATATTTAAATTAACAAACCTCAAAGTACTTTCTACTTACTCCTAAATATTTAACACTGTTCTAGAAAGTAAGAATTATATGAGGAAAAATGATTGTTTGAAATAATACTTTTGCTATAGAGAAAACATTGCAGCAATATTATTGGTATGCAAAATATTATAACAAAAAGTAAAAAGATTCATAACCTGAAGCCAATTTTGTACTGGAAAACATCGCCTAGATGGGGAGAATCAATTGAGGTACTCATTTAATTCAGTGTTAAAATACTTTTGTATGTACAATACTCTTAGACAGAAAAGGGGGCATACTATTTAAACAAAGATAAAAATGAAAGAATTACTACCAAAAAAAGAACAAATTAAAATATTTAGAATCCGTCTGAGCTAAGTCATTCCCTATGAATTTTTAAAAAGAATACTACTTAGTTGTGAGTGTAATGGTATAGCATTATGATATAATTAAAAGAAGAATTTGATACCTTGAGATGAGAGATGTAAAAAATCTGAAATGCAATGCTTTAGCAATGATTGTCATAAGTTAGAATTCATCTCAAGCAACATAAAGTTTTGGTCAGAGGCACAAAACAGCACATGATTTCACTTTGCTAGTGCTTCTAGAAGCTAGACACTCTTGCAATTGTTGCAAGACATATGTGCTATCTGCATTCCCTTTACAATAAGTCTTAAGGGAACACTTTATAAAGAGAAAAGCTATATTTGGGGGTCACAGTTTTGGAGATTTTAGTCCAAGACTGATTGACCCCATTGCTTTAGGGAGGTAGCAAGTTCAGAATGACAGCAGCATGTGACAAAGCAAAACTGCCAAATTCAGGGACAGGACGCAAAAAAAGAGAAAAGAGAAAGAGATGAAGATCCCACAACCCCCTTCAAGTCATGCCTCAGTGGCCAGAAGACCATCTAGTAGAAAAGAACTTTTAAAGGTGCTAACACTTCCTACTACCACCATTCAAGGTACAAATAGTCTTCTAGAAAATAATTAAGAACAGAGGGTATTAGAGTCAAAGAAGGGTGAGTCAGTGATGTCAGAGTATAATAAGCTATAGGCAAGTGTAGCCATCTTAGTCTGAGGGCCCAAGCAGCACAGAGGTCACTAAGATTTCAATTCAAGGTCACATTAGAAATATCACAGTTGATCTGAGAATAAAGCAAAATGACCCAAAAATGTCAAACAGGAAAGCCACGAGGGGATTTTATTCATGTGTCCAAACAGAATTCATCACCCAAACTACCAAGGAGTTGGCAAGAAGGCTGAGCTCCACTGACAATAGAAAAAAGAAAATCCCAGGCTCAAATGAATTGTAACTTGGTATTTGTGGCAGTCTTCAACTGAAAGGAGAAATGTAGTTCCAGGTAGATTTACAGTTTTCTGTAGTTCAAATTGAATTTGTCCTACAAATACAGATCTTGGACCTTCAGTCAAGACAGTGGAGAGATGCATTAAAATATGGTGCATCACAGTCCAGAAATAAGAATCTACAAATGGCAGACAGGGCTGGAGGAATGCTGTTAGTGGGTGAGGTTTGGAGTCTGGCTGACAGCTTGGTAGAATCTAAGGCACCTATTGGGGTATGTATGAGGAAAGCATGGTTACGAACTTATTTCCCTGCCTGAAAGAAACACCTAGATGGATTTTTAGTACCTTGGCATTCCTTAAATATTCTAGATAATTATTTTAAAATTCCTCCCTGCTGTAATAAGGAACTGAAAACTCAGTGACAACATAATCCAAATGTATTTCTGCTCCAGAAGTCCGGACTGAAATAGTTTCCAAAACCCAGTTAGTTGCAGGAGAAAATGTCAATTTTTCAACTTTTAGATGCTTCATAATTT
>NW_004949107.1:2653940-2659542 GCF_000317375.1 Microtus ochrogaster
TTATTATTATTATTATTATTATTATTATTATACACATATATATGCATGTGCAAATATATAAATGCAACTTATTTAGTCTATTTTTGTTGTTTTGTATGGATATGTTTTCAGGGCTGATCACCTTTCATTGAATAATTAGTTAGCAGTCTCATGCATGGGAGAAGCTAATTCTCTTTCTCTCTCTCAGTAATTGTTGGTTGCCTGTAGTTCTTTTTCTAGGGGTTAGACCCTGTGAGTTTTCCACGTAAGCATATCTATTACAGTGTTACTTGCTCAGATTTTCTTTACGCAGCCATTTCTAAGAGAGACTGTTTCACAGCAGACATCTTGGTGTTCTGTTTCTTTTAATCTTTCTACTTCCTCTTCCTCAATGTTCTCTGAGAGATAAATATAAGACCTGTGATGTAGAGATGCATTGTGACTGAGCTTCCCACTGTATGTCAACATTTGAATTGTGTTGTAAATTTCTGTCTTGGTTTCTTTATGCTACAATGAGAAGCTTCTTTGAAAAGGGATGAGAGCTACACTTATTTGTTTGTATAAAGTTAAGATTTAGAATATAGTTTGGGATCATGCTAGTATAGAAAAGTGATGGTAGTAGATTCTCTTTTAAGATCCATGACCTCACTTGCTCCAGGAAGATGGTTAGGTTTTGAGTATCTGGCGTGCTTTCTCTCCTGTTGAGAGGTTGAAGTCTAATTAGACAGCTGTTGCTTACCATTAATCCATGAGTGCCACTTATTGTACTTTTATGAATATCATGCCTTATTGGTCATATCTGCAGTTCATCAGTATCACAGCTCAGTAGAATTATTAGTTGCTTCTCTCCCTTAGCCACTGCATAGTATTTTCTGTTACAATAGAAGCTAGACTTCAAGAAAGGAGTTTTCAAGTAAAATTTAGCTCAAATAATTTGTCCTGTGTCCTAAATGTAGAGCTTCCTCTTCAATGAAATATTACCTTTAGTCATTGAGACTCAACCAAGGGCAACATCAATAGTTTATACTATTTTAAGAGTCATTTGGAGCACCCTGAGCAAGCATTTCAAAGGAGGTTTTCCATGCTTGGTCCTTGGGGTTTTGTTAGTTTATAGTTTTTGAGGAGAGCCTTCTAATCCCAAATGTCACAATTTCCATTAACACATGTACATACACAATGTATGGTATACAATTTTAGGTTAAATATGAAATGAGATTTCTTTGGGCCTTAACAAAGTCTTCACAGACACTTGCTCAGCAATGTGCATTGCCACCTGATTCACAATAGGGTGTCAATATACAAGGATTAGGAGGTAAGAATGACAAAAAACACCAAGACTGTTGGAAAAATTGTCTCTTCTATTATGGTGGTGTGAACTAATATTTGAGATGATAGTACGTTGAATAACTTAGTCCTTAAAACCTAGTTATTCTCAATTTGCCTTTCCAAATATATTTATTTCCCTCAATATTTTTACTCAAGATTCTCTAAACATTCTTTTATGTCCTACTCTATCTTGTTGGAAATTCTTCAAAAAGTCATATCCCTAAAAGATGTCTGTGTAAGACTTCCTGTCTGCATGTTATTTCACAATTTGACTTTTCTACCTTTCCTTTCAGGGGTCATTCTGTGATCTTTCCTCTTAAATGTAGGCAAACTTTTGATGTCTATAGTATAGATAAGACATCTTATGACTTCTGAATTAGACATAAATGCAATGCAGCTTCAACAACGAAGACAGAAAACTACCACTACCGAATGAGAACATAAAGAATGCTGGTCTTCATCTGTCATCATGAAAAGTGTAAGGCAATACAATCAAATACCACAATACATCTATTGGGAAATGAAGAGAACACAATTGTGGCAACATCAGATTTTGCGACAAGGATGTGAAATAAGGAGAAAGTTCATTCGGTGCTGATAGAATGCAATGGAAGAGATGTCAGGGTTTTATACTTAACTAAGCACACATTACCATATACTCCAGCAACTGGAAACACATAGCCAGACAAATACACCTGAACATGGCTAGTCATGGACATTTTGTTTAAAATTGCTAAAACTTTGTTGTGATTGAGCAGAACAAGCTATAGTCCATTCAGCCAATGGAATGCTATTTAACACTGACATGAACAGGCAGTCAAGCCAAGAAAAGGCACGAAGGAACAACATTTAAAGTCAAAGAAGACCATCTGTGCTACATCATGCCAAGAACAGTGAATCAAAAGTTGTAGGGTTAAGCCAGCCCCTTTAGGGGGCGGGTTTTCCTCGGGCAAATGTTGACTGATAAATTGGGCTCGTGAAGCCTGCGTGCTCCCTTTTTTCCTGCCTCCTGTGAAACCGCTAAGCAGGAACCACGGTTCTGTAAGTTTGTTTAAACATTAAAACTGTATATATTCTTTAATATCTGCCTTGCATTTATTTACGCCGATACAAAAAGTGACTACACTGTCTTCCCAAACATCCATATAGTCATGACATCAAAAACAATAGCTTTCAGACATTGAACATTATGGATTAAGGGTAGTGATCTGTTCAGAGAGAAATGTCGGGCTCATGTTGTGAAGTCTGCCTTACTTACTTACATACCATGTGGGCTAGAGTTGGGCAGAGACATGATTTCAGCCTGAATTGAATGCACTGAGGGGCTGTGGGGAGATATACAAAGAAAGAGTTATAGAGAATCTGCTGATCTATAGGTGAGTATAGACATCCAATGTATTAACTTTCTGCTGCTATAACAAAATACCTGGGATCAAAAGATGAAATACTGTTTCTGTGGTTTCACTCCATAATATCAGGGTCTGATACACTGGGGCCTAGAAGAACATTACAGCAGGAAATTTGTGGTAAATTCTCAGATCATGGACAGGTGACAGAGAAGGTGAGGAAGAGAGACAGAGTAAAGTCACAATACCCCCTACAAAGGCAGACCCCAATTGGCTCAACTTCTCCTACTACTCCCAACCTCCTCAATTTCAACCACCTCATCATAGTGTTGGAAATTAGATACCAAGTACATGGACCTTTGGGCAAACATAGATGAATCAAACTATAATATACACTATAGAAAAGACAAAATTAAAGAAAGAAGTGTGAGGGACAGCCAGAGCAGAAGATGCCTATAGGTCATTCACGCTGTAGCCACAGAGGGCACAGGTCAGAGGATAATGCTATCTGGTAGTCCTGCAGAATTCAGCCATCACTATCCTGAAAATTAAGCTCTTTCTGTAAAGTATCAAACCATTTCCAAGCTGCTTGACTACATCACAGAGGTGAACTCAAAATTTTCGTAAAAATGAGCCAATACCTAGTATAGAACTCAAATTATATAATGTCTACCATCCTTCTGAAATAATCAGACATGCTAGGAAGCAGCTATGTGACTCATATTGAGGAGAAAACTCAATCAATCAAAACAGACCTAGATGTGACACAGATAATAGAATTAGTAGACAGATGTATTAAAATAGTTACTATGAATATAACCCAAATATTCAGGAAGATGGAAATTTTTTGAGCTTTGTTAAAGACTCAGACAGAACTTCTAGAAATAAAATTATGTCTAAGGTAAAAATTATAAGGGATAGAATGATGAAGTCATATGTAGATAGCAGTAGAAACTTTTGGAATTCAAATGAGTAAAGGAAAAATAAACATAGTGAGGGAAAAGAAAAAGAAACGAAGAAACCAAACAATTATAAAAGCACATAAGGGAACCTGGGGCAGAAGAGAGGTGAAAGAGAAATTGAAAATTAATGAGCAGCAACTGAAGGCCAGTAAGGCTCATCATGTCATTGGTTAATTAAGGGTACCTCTGCTGGTAATTGCCCACTATAATTGTGAGACCATGTAAAAGATGGCATATTACTGCTGCTGCTTCAAAATGCATGGGGTCTTAAAACAGCATCTGCCTTGTAAACCAAAAATGATGGCAGAGAATGATTAAGTGGAAACATATCATGAATACATATATTCCTTCTTCAAGATGCGTGAAGTGCTATGTCATGGTTACCATTTCTAATTGTCGTTTGTTTAATTATATATTGAACTTTATTTTTTGCATGGTAGATAAAACAGCCACAAAAATAGCACATATTTGTTAAGCATTCCATTATGGAATAATTAGAAACTCATGGGAATTAAGGAGATGAATATTTACATCA
Organism: Microtus ochrogaster; assembly: GCF_000317375.1. Classification (NCBI taxonomy): domain Eukaryota; kingdom Metazoa; phylum Chordata; class Mammalia; order Rodentia; family Cricetidae; genus Microtus; species Microtus ochrogaster. The sequence continues at coordinate 2,658,089 of NW_004949107.1, forward strand.
CCAAGGTCCACCCTAGTGATTTTTTTGTTCAATAACCTATACTTTTCATTTAGATTTACATAACAATAATATTCCATGGTATTAATATACCTTTTTATTGATACATACTAATAGTGTAAACCATGGTAATTGTTTTCAGGTTTTAGATATTATAAATAAAACATCTCTGAACTATCATGTACATATTCATGATTAAGCAGAAGCTAGTTTTTCCTCTTGGGCATGAATAAATGCCAGGAGCACAAGAACTGACATTGCCAAACAACCTCCCGAATAGTTGATACATCTTTCTTTCCCATTCACTATAAATGAGATAGCCACATTCCCCAACAGTGTGGATAACTGTCATTATATCTTTGTAATTGTTGTTTAAATATCTCACTGAAGTATAAATCTGAATTCTATGAAGCTCATATGGAAGTCATGCTACTGGTTTTATGCCCTATGAAACATCTCTTTGTGTAATTCTCCCACTTTTAACTAGACTGGTTGTGTTTTTACTACATAATTTTGAGATTTCTTTATATGCTCATCAATTCTTTTCTATCTTACTTTTATTGAAAATAGTTTTTTCCATACAATATAATTTGATAACTGTTTCCCTCAACTCCAAGTTTTGTAAATAAATATTTTCCCAGATATAGCTCGTTTTTCCATACTCTTAAGAAGATCTCTATGGAAAAACATCTTCATATTGGTGAAATATACCTCATTTGTTATTTTTTCTTCTATGTTGCTGAGTCTAGTAACTTTTCACAACATCAAGGATCAAAAAACTTTTCTCCTGCAAGTCAGATGATTTCATTCTTTCCCTTTGTGACTTATTGAAAGTTCATCTTTGGTAAGGCATAATATTTAGCCTGAGGATCCTTATTTTATCTAGAAATACTTAGTTTTTCCTATGGTATTTATACAAAACACTACCTTTTATTTGTTAAATTGCTTTCTTCCCTTTGTCAAAATTCATTGGTTCTAAATTCATTGTTGGTGGGGTTTGTTTTTTTTTTTTTTGCTTCATTCTGTCTTATTGGCTATATGTCTATTCCTTTTCCAATCTGATATAATTTTGATTACTAACTACAGTTATAAATTTTGAAACCTACCTATTTCTTTTTACTTTTGATTTGTTATTCTACTTCCATATGACTTTTAGAATAACTGAACTTCTACTTACAAGAATTCTTAATGAAGCATTGAAAAATCCTTAATATATTTGTGTGCCAACCAATTGATAAGTGACTTCATTAGCTCTACTGTTTTTCAATTTGTAACTGCACAGTTTCTTTCCATTTATTTGGCATTTATTGTTTGTTTATATTAAGGGAAATTTAAAGCCCAAGTTGGTACATATTTTGCTATAAATACATCAAAAATTTTAAATTTGGGGGCGGTGGAAATAAGATGGGTTTCTGTGAGTCAATCACTAATGAGTAAAACAAAACAAATTTTCTGTT
>NW_004949107.1:2659642-2662527 GCF_000317375.1 Microtus ochrogaster
TGTGTGTGTGTGTGTGTGTGTGTGTGTGTGTGTGTGTGTGTGTGTGTGTGTGTGTAAATAAATTCTTCTTCTTTAGTAATGGGCCATTTTATGTGCTTTTCAGTCTATATGTTTTTATTTCTTTTTTGTTGCATCAAAACCTCCATCTACATTAGTAGGAATTCTCTGCTTTGTTCCCCATCTGAGTGAGGAAGGGAGGCTTTGATGGTTGACATTACCTATAATGTTAAATGAAAGGCTTTGCAAAGTATGATTTCTCAAATTGAGTACATTTCTGTTAGTTTTGCTTTCTAGAAGATTTTGTTATGAATTGTTGATAGGTTGTAGCAATGGCCTTTTCTGTGTTGTTAAAAACAAATTTATTCATGATACTGATAAAAATTATGATAGTGTATATTTCTCTTTATAAATTACTGAATTTTTCATAATATTTTAACCAATTTTATTGTTTGTTTTTTGATTCAGATTTTCCACCCATAGTCATTAGTAGAACTGGTCTGTCAGTTTTCTGATATAGTATAGTAAACAGATTATGATAGCTGAATTCTGGCATGTTTCCTCCTTATCTATCTTCTGAAGGACATTGTGTAGAGAAAATGATGCTACTGCATATTGAAATATTCTGCAAGAATCTTTATAAAAATGCCTGGTCTTCAAGGTTTTAGGATAGATAATTCAAGTTTCACATTCTATTCCCTTAATGGACATGGGAACATTCAGGTTATCTGTTTCACAGTGTTTAAATCAGAGCAGTTTGTATCTATTGAGGAAATAGTTTGTTGCACATAAATGTCCAGGTAGATGTGTGTAGAATTGCTCCTACTACAAGATCATCATCACCTCTTTCATTTCTGCAAATCCTGTAATGGAAAACTCCTTTATTTCTGGGAATATTTTCTTGCTCTTCCTTGTCAATCATGCTGGAGCTTAGCAGATTGAATTCAACACTTTTCAAAGATCAGCCCTTTACTTCTCATATTCTCTTTCTCATTCAGTTCAAATTTTTTTCCTTACAACTTCTTCCTCAAACTCAGAGGTGCTTTATTTAATTTCTAGGTATTCATATATTTTTCTATTACTGATTTCTAAACCTGATTACATTGTGGTTAGAGAAAAAAGTTGTTTTAAATACTTTTAATGGGTTGGGGCTTTTTTCCCCCTGACAAATAATAATATAAATCTATGAGAACAAATTCCATGTGCATTTCAAAAGAATGAGTTTGTTTTTAAAGAAAGTATTCTGCAAATATAACTAAAATTCAGTGGTTTGTTGTTTTGTTTTACCCTACATGTAAAAAAATGTAACCTGAAAAAATACAAACTTAAAGCAAATAACTTAATTGTAAAATAACTGAGAAAATTGCCTTAACTTGCAGAGTTATTATGGGACAAAACAAACATTTGTATTCACAATGAGAAGGGGAATGAAGAGCAAAACATCACAGTGAAACACAGTGGCTAGTAAACATGGAAAGTTGTGTGATTTTGACGGGTGGGGAAGTACTTCTTTTTGACTAGTTAATGTACTAAACATAAGAATAGCAGCAGTAACCTTATGATACTTCTTTGAAATGGAAACACTCCCGGTGCAACAGAAATATAAATTGGGAAAAATACTAGACAAAATATAAGATTTTTGTTTAAAATTTCTATTCATAAAATTTCCTAGTGTGTGTTTACTATCTCACTTGTCATGTGAAAAAGGAGAAAATAATCAAGTCTGTATGAGAAGAATATTTTAATATAAAAAAGATCCATAATCTATTAATGTTTCCTTATTAAGTTGAGATGATAGCTGTGAATATCACTTTTTGAATTGGTTTTGGTTTTTGCAGTAAAGCTGGCATTGTGTGTGACCTCTGTTAGAGGGCAGAATGGTACACAAGCATTGGTGAAGGAAAGCATGGAGTGCACTTTAATTACTAAGTCACAATCAAAGTATGGACTAACACAGCCCACTTCTTATTCTGGCAAACTGCTCACTCCCTCCCCACTTGAGATGATCTCATCTGGACAAGCCAACTGTCTAATGTGGAAGATGCATGGAAGAGCAACACCCCATGCCATTTAAGCATCAGTCACATCCACGGTTATGCCAAGAATGCAAGAACAAAGTTGAATATATGTTGTCATGTTTTCCCACTGTGTTTTAAATAAACACTGATTAGCCAGGCAGGAAGTATAGGCAGGTCAACCAGACAGGAAGTAGAGGAGGGGCGATGAAAATAGGAGAATTCTGGGAAGTAGGAAGCTCCCTCCGCCAGTCCAGCCCAGACCATGGAAGAAGCAACATGTGACCTGTCTGCTGTGAAAGTACCGAGCCATGTGGCTAACATAGATAAGAATAATGGTTTAATATAAGCTAGAAGAGCTAATAAAAAGACTGAGCTAATGGGCCAATCAGTTTATGATCATATGGAGACCTCTGTGTGATTTTCTCTGGGACTAAATGGCTGGGGGACTGGGTGGGACAGAAACCCCAATGAGCGTGGCCCACATGTTACGGTCAAACATTATCAAGACAAGGAAGAACAGCCCTTCAGAAAATCCTGTTTCATAGAAAAGCCTATCAGATATGCAAGACATATAGGCTAAAGATGAATGTCCCAATGTTGCAGAGAAACTTTGGGTGACTGTCCAGGAACCAGATGTTTCAGTTATTACTCAAAATTTTTGAAAGTGGCTTGCTTGCACTTTCTGCTTACTCAGATAATATGATTTCCTTCTTGGATCTCTGAGATAGTTGGAAACTAGATAGTTCTAGTTTTGCTTGTTTACCTGATACAGAAAGCAAGTTACAATAGAAAGTGTACAAGACTTTGGACTCATCAAAATAGAATCGATATGGAGTATTTTCTCTGAAATTATCAAATGCAAATGGACTA
>NW_004949107.1:2663137-2670935 GCF_000317375.1 Microtus ochrogaster
ATAATTTCACATCTGGTAGGTAACTCTAAAAGTATATAGAATTCAAGTACACACACACACAGAGAGAGAGAGAGAGAGAGAGAGAGAGAGAGAGAGAGAGAGAGAGAGAGAGAGAGAGAGACTGGTATGACCATTGTACAAATCAATATAAATCAATATAAGGGTTTCTCAAAAAAGATACAAATAGAAATATCATATAACACACACATACCACTCCTATATACACACAAAGTTCCTTATTTTGGAGGTATTTCTCATCTATGTTCATTTCTGCTCTATTCACAATAGCCAGAAAGTGGAAACAGCCTAATACCTATCAACTGGTGAAAAGATGATAATAATATGATGCATTTTCACAATGGGATATTAAGAAAATATCAGCTGTTAAGAAAAAAATTGCAGAAGTTACAAACAATTATTCTGAATCTGGTAACCCATCCAGAAGGGAAAATGCAATGGCTTTTCTTTCACTTTGGTTGTCAGCTTTGAATCTTCAGAAATGTGTCCTTTTGTTTCAATACTCACAGAGGTCAAGAATTACAAAAGGGAAGAAATTTCAAGGAATGAATGAAAGAACGTACTGATATAATGGGCTAAAGAGAAATAATAAAAAAGGAAATCGTAAAGTGGGGTAGAGAGCAGATGGTAGGGTAGACAAGACGAGGAAAGATGCTACGGGGTAAATAATACTAAATAAATTTTAAAATATACAGAAATTTACTAAAATATGCACGCACACACAAACACACACACATACACATAGAGGCACACATCCAGACACAGGCACACATACACAGAAAAAATAAAGTTACCTTATAAAAAGGCAACAGTGGCCCTACTTGACACCAGAGGCTAACAAATAAAATGTTCAATGCTTCTTTTGGATTTGTCAGTAAAGTCCCATTACTATCTGCTACATCCAACATTACAGATTATTGCCAGTGTTCTTGATTTCTCTCTAGAACTTGAGAGAGAAAACATTATTGAAGACACCAAAGCATTGTCAGAAAACATAATGAAGTCAAGCTTTTACTGACCAGTAAGCTTCATCCCTCCTGACTAGTTTTCCATGTACTGACATGTATTATGTAAAGTATCAGAGCTGCGAACATTGTGATCTCCAATAGTGACTGGCCAGACAGAACATGCTCTTTAGATATAACCATTAGTATCTCATTCTCCTCCTAGGTCCTAGTTCCCAGTTCCCATTACTTTGTTGAAAAAAATACATGAATGCATCTGTTTTCATATAAAAATTAATAAAAGGCAAAATATTACCTCCTATCTTAGACTATTTTCAGATCACCTTTCTAGCTGTGGTGGCACCATTCATTTGGTTCAGCACTACCCAAGGCTCTCCTCTTCTCTTTTGCTTTTCATGACATTTAATGCATCAGTATTATCATATTGATGATCCCCAGTTCCTTACTCAGGTTAAATGAAGTCATATATTATTGGTTGACAAGAACAATTTGCAATTTAAAATTTAAATATTCATTAGACAGACACGACATTTGTGTCAGTTCAGCCACTGCATATTTTACCCAAAGTAAAGTCACTTTTATGAGGTTGTAGGATAAACATGATTTCAACGGGGAGAGTTGAGTTATTTTATCAGATCCAAAAGAAACTTGGGACAAATGATTAACTCTTGTGTCTATTCGCATACCAAATTATCTGCTGACCTCCAGGCTCACTTGATACCTGCTGCTCCTCTCAGCTCTTCTCACCCTGCTTCCACCCTAAACTTTTCCAGCTCATGTGTGTTCCTCCCTCCAGTTTCTGGTTGTCATATAACCCTGACATTTCATCTGCACACTCTCTCTCGGTCCTCTTAGCCTATTCTCTCTTGCTTCTCTCTCTCTTCTTTGTTCTTTTTCTCTCTCCTCTCTTCCTCTCTTACTTTCCCCATTTCTTTCTTCTTTCAAGGCCTGGTTCAATCTTCTGGCCATGTTCAGTCTACCACATTCATTCCCTGCTCTGGATTCTTCCAGATGCTTCTGGTTGTATTCTCATCATATCTTTAATAAAACCTTTCCCCTCAACCATACCTTGAAGATTTCATGTCCTCACTCTAAACATCTGGTGCCAAACTTTTTACTTCATATAATTTTATTTAAATTTTAAATCATTAATCTCTAATGGATTTGCATACTTTTTAAAAAATAGAAGTCCTACCATAATGTTGATTGGATTCTTTAATTAACCAGGTAGGTAAGTTTTTCCCTTATACAAATTCTAGAGAGTTAGATCAACTTTTGCTATTGTGGTTCCCCCATTTGCTACACTTAAATGGCTTAATGGTTACCACTTATCTTTTATATTTTAAAACAATCTTTTCTCATTTTACATACCAATCCCAGTTCTCACTCCCTCTGCTCCTTCAGCTGCTCCCTGCACCATCTCTCCACCCCACTCCCATTCATTTTTCAGAGAGGGTATGGCTTCCCATGGGGAGTCAACAAAGTCTGGCATATCACTTTCAGGCAGGACCAACACTCTCTCCCTCTCTATCTAGGCTGAGCAAGGGATCCCTCCAAAGAGAATGGGCTTCAAAACGCCAGCTCAAGAACTAAGATATAGGCCAGGTGGTGGTGTGGCACAGGCCTTTAATCCCAGCACTCGGGAGGCAGAGGCAGGCAGATCTCTTGAAGTTCGAGGGCAGCCTGGTCTACAAGAGCTAGTTCCAGGACAGGCACCAAAAGCTACAGAGACACCCTGTCTCGAAAAAAAAAAAAACAAAACAAAAGAACTAAGATATTAGTCCTGGACTCATTGCCAGTGGTCCCACAGTTCTTCTTCACTTAATTCATAAGGCTTATTCTACGGCCTTTACATGTGTGATTTGTGTGAGAACACTTTTTAGGGGCTAATAGTATTTCTAAGAACAGCACATAAAAGATGTTTTGAATTGCTTTTCTCTGGTTTTCTCATACTTGTAGCCACACAAAAATATTTATCTTTCAGTTAGTTTGTCAAGTGTATGAAGATGGCTGTGCAGATAGTCTTGGTCTAGTCTGAACCCTATTTTGCATCTTAAATTACCCTGTTCATTGCAAGGTATGAATCCTCACATCATCTTTGTAAATTATCTGATGTATGTATACACTTCTTTGTGAAATCCTGGGAATGAGAAGCCCATTCATCATGTGAATAGAGTAGTAGCATAGCCTCTGATCTTACTCTGTCATTCATTCATTCATTCAGAGTCTATTGATTCTATAAACTCTTTCAATTTATTAGCCATGCACTGTGCACTGATGACATAAAGTTAAATGAGAATAATAGAAACTGAGACATGAAAATACATGTATAAACTTGCTATAAAAAGTTTTGATTCAGAGTCCCATCTGTGCCCTGGGAATAAAGATGTTCCAAAAAAATCAGGAAGTCATTTCAGTAATGTATGCTAGAGAGGAGATGAAAAGGTCCTGTGAAGAGAGTTAATAATGCCATTGTTTATTCAAAAATTACAAGGGATTTGTCAGTTAGAGAGAGACATTTTATAGAGAAAGCACATGAAAACGTCAGACAGGTATGACTGGAGAAATAACTTCAAAGGACAGTGAAAAAGATAAATTATGAAAAGATGATAGATAGCTAGATAATAAATGAGAAGATGACAGATTATAGATATTGGAAATAGATGGAGATAGATAGATAGATAGATAGATAGATAGATAGATAGATAGATAGATAGATAGATAGATGATAAATACATAGATACACAGATAAATATAAATAGATAATAGAAAGAAAGAAGAAAGAAAGAAAGAAAGAAAGAAAGAAAGAAAGAAAGAAAGAAAAGAAAGCAAAAAGAAAGAAAGAGAGACAATTCAGAGACTTTACAGGGAATAAAATAAACAAATCACACTATACTATAGCTGTTTGAACGATCCATAAAACTGGTGTGTGTGTGTGTGTGTGTGTGTGTGTGTGTGTGTGTGTGTGTATGTGTCTCTGTGTGTGTGTTTGTGTGTGTTAGGTTGTTTGTGTTGTGTTTAAAGAAGAAAATCTCTAAGAATAGGAGGTAAAACACATGAGATACAGACAGCAACAGCTTCAATAATATATTTCACATTCACGGATTCAAGCAGGACTTGCACTTACCTCAGGAACAGCCCATGGAAATTCTGTATCTGTTCTCAGTAACTAAAGAGTGAAGAAGTGGCACCTGGAAACTTGTGATGAATACCCTGAAACAGGGAGAAAATTAGTTTTAGTTCAAAACAAAAAAATTAAAATTCAAGTGTATTTTCAAATATAATTTAAATATAGTTTTAATAATTATATAAAATGCATTTTAGACCTGGGCCAAAAGCATGGGATAAAACCGGACTCGCTGAACACAGCAGACAATGAGGACTACTGAGAACTCAAGAACAATGGCAATGGGTTTTTGATCCTACTGCACGTACTGGCTTTGGGGGAGCCTAGGCAGTTTGGATGCTCACCTTACTAGACCTGGATGAAGGTGGGTGGTCCTTGGACTTCCCACAGGGCAGGGAACCCTGACTGCTCTTTGGGCTGACGAGGGAAGGGGACTTGATTGGGGGAGGGGGAAGGAAATGGGAGGCGGTGACGGGGAGGAGACAGAAATCTTTAATAAATAAATAAATAATAAAAAATAAAAATGCATTTTAAACAATAATGTTGCAAGCATGCAATGAGTAGAATCAAGAAACTTGAAAATGCAGAATTCCACTTGAATGCAAAATCTACAAATGTTAAACATTACTTATATGTGAACTTAATTTCTATTCTTAGATGTTGAGAGCCTTAAATTTGAGTATTTTCATGCAGATTTTTACTTTAGTTAGGTTTCCTCTCAATCATGACTAATTTAGAGAAAATAATATTTGAACATATTTATAATTAAGAGCCCTGTAGGCTTTCTCCTTGTGTGGAGGAACTGAATTAATGAGAATCTAACCTATTTGATAAGCATCCTAGAGTGTCCTGGTTCCAATTACCTCCTATTAATAAGTGTCGCATTTAGAATCTCTACTCTATTTCCTTATAATTTCAATTAATAAAAAACATCTATGTAAGTTGTATCTTGTCATTTCAAACACAGGTTATACATACAGATTGATAATAAGCCTCCTTCAATAAAATGATCTTTTCATTTTTTGTTTTCAAGTAATACTGTAAGCACAACAGTTGTTTATCTTATGCCCATCCCAATCATAAGACTACTGACAGAGGGGTCTTCCTCGAAGGTGGAGACAAGAGCACATAAGAAATAACAAATATGATTGGGATATGGCTCATTACTAGAGCATTGTGTGGCACCTTCCAGATCTTGGATCCTGACTCACAGTATAGATTTTAAAAGAGAAAGAAATTGCCAAAGTGCTTGAGGAAGAAGAATGCTTTTATGCCCAGGGAAACAACCTTCTTCAAGCCACTGTAGAGTTTACTGAGAGCTGACTTTCAGGGAGCAAAAATCCAGGGTACACATATCTGGCAGCTACCAGGTTCCTGATCACAGACAAGTTTCTCTTAGTCAAAAATAGAAAAAGAGAGTGCACTGATGAGGAGCTGCTGAGTAGAGGTGCCAAATATTTTGACTGCTGCCCTTGCCTTCTTGGAATAGTTGAAACTCAGGAAATGCTGTTTATAGTATGGAGAAGAGACAAACTGATTGACAAAGAAACTGAAGAGTTGTGTCCTCGATATTATTCCATAGGTTTCAGACCCTTTAGCTAAATAAACATGGGGTGTCTGGGAAGGTTTCCCAGGCAGTGATACTGGTGACTCCACCTGAGGTGACCATTTCTGCTCCTTAGTCTTGAGGGATGAGCACTTGTCCACCAGCAAAATTCACCCCCTCTTCTTGCCACATGACCCATGGTTCTTCTAGAGCCAGCTTGTGGCTGCACCCCCATTCCCTACTCTTAGTATCCATTTTCCCCACTGAATTCCTCTTATGTGACTTGTATAGTTACAGTTAACACCTCTCTTTCTCCTGTTATTTCTTTTCTACTTCTGTTCCACTAGATCAAAAGAGCCTGAGTCACAGCTGCTCTTCCAGTAGTTTGTCATATGGTCATGCCTCACCTTTGGGGCCATGAAGATCAGGCAGAGTCTCTTTTCTACAAACAGATATGTAAGGACAATAGAGAGTATTTCATAGAGAAGAGCCAATGTCCAGCCTATGTATTACAACTTCAACTTTGAGTCATTCCCCATGAATAACAGACAAGCTCAATCCTAGAAACATCACTTTGACTGGTTAGAGACTTTTTGTCAAGAAAAATCTCAGTTTTATCCAAAATATCAGAGTGGGGTTTGTTTTTCTTGATCCTCTCAGTAAACCCCAGGAAAACTGTCACTTTGGAGTAGGGCACTATTTCTCCGATACCTATGATGGTAACCAGCTATCCAGAGTATTATAGAATAGTTGATGTTTTCATAGTGTGAGTCCAAATTCATCAACTTTAAAAAACAACTTTGAGAAAATACCCTGATATTACTCAGAGCAACAACTGCAGATCAGAAACTGTTTGCCAGGCCAGTACTCTTTGTTTAACTGATGCTGAGGTTCTCAAAGCTCTGTGAGATTTACGGAAATTTAAATGTATGTAGACCACTCTTAGAATCAATTGAATCAAGACTGCTAGAGATAATACACAGAAAATGGAGTCATAAACTCTCTACATATCTCTCATGCTCATTAGACTCAGAGAACTGTGCCATCTAAATGGTTCCCTGAATAAAGGTGAATTCTTCTAAGCCTGAATGTCTTGAATGTGGTCCTCAGGTCCATTGTGGAAGAGGAAGGCCTGTTTCTGCAAGAGGTCTGCTGATCTTCTCATGCATGCTAAACCATGCACATGTGGGTACAGACAGACATACTCTGTATTATTTATATTCAATAAATAAATACTAAATAAAATAAATATATTAGAAACTATAAAGACTAAGAACTACTACTTTGTGCATGTGCTTCTTAAACCTCTTCCTTTCACAACCTTTTTCCCCCATGAAACTTTAATGCAACCCCAAGCATAGGTATACACATAAAACATTTATTGATGATAAATCATAGGAAACTCATTTTAGAAATTGAATGTGCAATCTATATACCGTGGAATCACATATGGAAGCCTTCCCCAAAACAATTCATTAGAGATATATAACTTTAACATTTACAAGGCACATTTATATATTAATAATATGGTTATGTTCATTTATTTTTGCATAAATAATTAAAACGTGCCCAAATATTTGATAATGCAGGACTTGAGCATCTTCAACACTGTTTTTGGTAGGCCAATACATTCATTTTCTTATTGTCAATGAGAAAAGTACTGTTTTGCATAAATATGTATTTCAAAATGGCAGAATTGGGTCTGGAGAGATTGCTCGGGTGTTAAACTACTTGCTGCTTTTGTAGAGGACAGGGTTCATTTCTTGGCATACACATAAGGGTTCACAACCATCTGCAGCCTCAATTCCAAGGGATACTATGCCCTCTTAGAGTCTCTGCAAGCACCAGACATCCATATGGTAAATATATATTTGTAGTTATAAAGGAAGCAGAAGTGCACTAATGGTTATTTAAAAATTGCTGGAAATTGTGTCCAAAACACAAACCAAATTTCATTTAACATTTTTAGAAAACTGGTTAACAACTCAAACATCTATTTTTAATACCTAGCATTCCGAGCACACTTAACCTGATAGAAGAGAAATTGGGAGGTACCCTACAACAGATGGGCACAGGCGATCGCTTCCTAAGTATATCCCCAGCAGCACAGACATTAAGGGCAACATTGAATAAATGGGACCT
>NW_004949107.1:2671035-2671680 GCF_000317375.1 Microtus ochrogaster
AATTCATTAGAGATATATAACTTTAACATTTACAAGGCACATTTATATATTAATAATATGGTTATGTTCATTTATTTTTGCATAAATAATTAAAAATTGCCCAAATATTTGGTAATGCAGGACATGAGCATCTTCAACACTGTTTGGGGTAGGCCAATACATTCATTTTCTCATTGTCAATGAGAAAAGTACTGTTTTGCATAAATATGTATTTCAAAATGGCAGAATTGGGTCTGGAGAGATTGCTCTGGTGTTAAAGTACTTGCTGCTTTTGCAGAGGACAGGGTTCATTTCTCGGCATACACATAAGGTTTCACAACTATCTGCAGCCTCAATTCCAAGGGATACTATGCCCTCTTAGAGTCTCTGCAAGCACCAGACATCCATATGGTAAATATATATATATATATGTATATATATATGTATATATATACATATTTGTAGTTTTAAAGGAAGCAGAAGTGCACTTATGGTTCTTTAAAAATTGCTGGAAATTGTGTCCAAAACCCAAACCAAATTTCATTTAACATTTTTAGGAAACTGGTTAACAACTCAAGCATCTATTTATAAAACCTAGCATTCTATGAAAAATATCAACGAAATTACCATCAGCAAATGCCAGGGTGTAGGAAAAAGAGAACCCTC
>NW_004949107.1:2672693-2689454 GCF_000317375.1 Microtus ochrogaster
AAAATGTAGTACATTTACACTATGTAATACGAACTCAGCTGTAAAGAAAATGAAATAATAAACTTGGCAAAGAAATGGGTAGAACTAAATTATAATGTTGCTTGAGTAACCTAGACCTAGGGAGATAATGCTGCATGTTCTCTCTCATTGGAGGCTTCTAGATCTAGATCTTCACATGTGAATAGGTGACCTGAGGTAACTTTGGAAACCAGGAAAGTAAAACATAACCATTGCCAGAAGATGGAAGTTGGGGAGCAAGAGAGAGGAATATAGCAAAGTATGATTAATTTGATTAGGGAAATGGGGGCTTATTTGGGGGTAAGAAGGTGGTAAATAGAAAAGTGGAGAGGTGGAGAGAAAGAGGGTAAAGAGTGATCTGGTAAGGGGATTGGGGGACTCTTTAAGGAGACATAATAGGGGTAAATTTAGAAGGAGAAAGAGAGATAAAATAAGAAGAAAATCTTAAACAAGATATTTTCTCATCTGATCTGACAGTGCTATCTCCCAGAACCAATGACTACATAACAAAACCTCAACATGAGACAGGCCTCCTTTTGAGTTATTGACCAGGCCTATTTAAAACATACAGCCTATTGCTGTTACTCTTGGTTTTCTACAAAGGGTGGAAGGTTAGTTCTTATTGATGAAGATACCATGAATTTCTGAAACAAGGCTCAGAGACTCCTCAGCTGAAACTGATCTGCCTGCATCTTCTCGGAGAACTAGCCTTCATGATAACAAAATGCACCATGCAAGCTTCTAAAGGAAGGAAGTAACTACAGTCCTAACAAAATTTACTTCTATGGCCCACATCCATGACAAGCCTGGTAATCCTAAGGGTAAGTAATGGCACACATACCTTGGCAGAAATTAGCAGCTCTCTATTTACACCCATGTATATTTCTCTTAGGGTCGTCTTTGCTGTCTAGGTTCCCTAGAGTTAGGAATTGTAGGCTGATTCATAAAAACCATTATGAGTAAGTCCATATTATATTTGTCTTTTTGAGTCTGGGTTACCTCACTTAGAAATTTTTTTCTAGTTTCATCAATTTACCTGCATGTTTCAAGATGTTATTGCTTTTAAAGCATTAAGTAACACTTTATTCTGTAAATATGCCACATTTTCTTTATCCATTCTTCTAGCAAAGGGCATCTAGGTTGATTTCAGGTGCTGGCTATGACAAATAATGCTGCTATGAACACAGTTGAACGAACATCCATGTGGTAAGAATATGTATCCTTTAGGTATATGCCCAATAGTAGTAGTATCATTGGGTCTTGAGGTAGATTGATTCCCAATTTTCTAAGAAACCAACATACTGATTTCTGAAGCAGCTGTACAAACTTAACACTAACACAAGCCATGGAGAGTGATCCCCTTACTCCATATCATCTCTAACATAAGTTGTCATTAGTGCTTTTGATCTTAGCAATTCTAACAGGTATAAGATGGCATCTCAGAGTTGCTTTGATTTGCATTTCTCTGATGGCTAAGGATTGAGCAATTCCTAATCCTCTCTGAGGAATGGATGGGGAGTGGAATTGGTCAAAAAGTAGGAGTGGTAGTAGGAGAGGGAGAGGAAACTGGGAATGATATGTAAAATAAAAAAGATTGTTTTAATATAAAAGAAAAGAAAGAAGAAAAATTGAAAAATAAATAAAACTAAAAAATTAAAAAAACTAGAGTGACCACATTATCTTCCCTGGCTCTGTAAAACCAAATGGAACAAATTCTTTCACACTTTTTTCTCCTAATTGACATAGCAGTTGATACCTACATGTCCAGTGTTAATGCTGAAATTCCATGTCATTATCTAAGAGAAAAATGACATAATTAGTACATGGAGAGACTTATAAACCATGAGGGAGGGTGAGATACTGTTGCTTCTCTTTGGATTTGGTCTCTTCATTAGCACCTTTGGTGTTATTCCAGCTGATTTGCAATGTGGAATGCTTGTTTACACTGTGTGATGATGTGTCACTGTAATTGGTTTAATAAAGAGCTAAGTGGCCAAAAAGGGAGAAATGTTGTGGGATATTTGCACAATGTGTGAAGATGTATCACTGTGATTGGTGTAATAAAAAGTTGAATTGCCAATAGCTTGGCAGGGGAGATAGGTGGATTTCTGGAGGGAGAGAAGAAGAAGATGGGGGATTTAGGCATAGAGATATCACCAGCAAACTTGGAGCAAATTGAGCATGCCATACTGAGGAAAGGTAAAAGCCATGTGGCACAGTGTAGATTCATAGAAGCAGGTTTACCTGAATTATAAGAGCTAGTTGGTGATGAGCTTAAGCTAAAAGCCAAATTTTCATAATTAATATGAAGTCTGTGTCCTTACTTGTGAGCTGGTGGTCCCCCACAAAGTCTGACTACAAACTTTGGGGTCATTTATTTCCTGGAAATCATATGATGTTTTCTTTTGTAAAAGCCCCATATTGTAACACAGTTCCAGGACTTTCTCTCTCTGGTATTGCCAGGAGTTTTTACAGCAGGTCCAGCTATTTCTCACGTGACTATATTCCTAGAGACCTGAGTTGCAGGGATTTTACATGCCCGGGATGACTCTAATCTTGTATTCCCAGCTGAATGTTCATCTGACAAACAATTCTGTGACATCTTCAAACTGCATCTTGAACATCCTCTTCTGTAACAGTGTCTCAACTCCATATGTGTCATTGGCTTATATTTCATAACCTTCATGTCTTTTAGAAAAAATTTTTGTTTTTAGATACTAACTGAGGCTAGCTTAGGCATCAATAAGTGACCTCAATCATGTGGAGAAAGTATACCAAAATTTTTTCATTATAAAAATATTTTCATGGCAGTGAAATCCAATTCACCCAACACTGGATATGTTTACACAATTTTATTTCACTGCTAACTAATTCCTTCAAAGTTGTAGTTGAGCTCCTTATAACAAAGTTTTGGGAAATACTTTGCTATAAAATGATCTCTGTCAGAAATATGCCTTCTACAACTTCACACGCACACACAGAAATACACACAAACACACATACACGTGCACATACACAAATATGTTAGAAATTAGTTATTCATTGGCTGATGGGTACAGAAGCTAAAAGAAAGCTTCCTTTAAAATTGAAGTTGGACCATGTCAGACAAATATATGTGATTTTGCAATGTATGACTCATTCTCTCCCTTGATTAACTAATTTGTAGATCCCGTATTTTCATGCTTTTTTTTTTTGGTTTTTTGAGACGGTTTCTCTGTGACTTTGGAGCCTGTCCTGGAACTAGCTCTGTAGACCAGGCTGGTCTCGAACTCACAGAGATCTGCCTGCTTCTGCCTTCCAAGTGCTGGAATTAAAGGCATGTGCCACCATCGCCCAGCTGCTGTATTTTCATGCTTAAAAGTTTTAATTGTACTATATAACGAGTGATAAATTTTAAAATACTCAAGGAAAAATGTATTTAATGAAACATCATTTCTGTACTAATTCACAGCCCAATATACCTTATCACTGTGAAAATCAGCCCATGAGGGAAGGACAAAATAAAGAAGTGTTATTTAGAAATGTACAAATGTTATTTTAAAATGTATGAATATATATAGAGAGAAGTTATATAAACATATATGAAGAGATGCTTATTCCACAATATATGAAGTTCTAAGTATCTTTATTATTCTAACTCTATTTCTCACTTGTTTTTTGAAAAATGTGAATTTTACATTGTGTATAGAGTATATGGTTACTATAAATTCATGTCTATATACACACACACATACAAGCATAAATTTTTGTACATATATATAGAAAGAGACAGATAGAGGGAGATGGAAGTTTCCCCAAAAAGAGTCATAATAAGGGGAAATAACAATTTGAGGTTGTTTAGTACATCATTGTAAGATGTATAAATATCTATGTCAAAGATCTTCATTCATTTTAGAAAAACAAAACTTTCCTTTATTGACTAGCTCTACTATAATAGATATGTAAAAAGAGTTGGAAAATAAAATGCATGACAAAAAAATTATCTATGTACCCTGCAGTTTGTAAAGTGCCAAGTGAACATCTAAAATAATAAATTAATAAATCATTTGAAATGTTCAATCATGATTTATCCTTCTTAGACTTAATATGGGAGGTAGTTCAACAAAATTCAGGCTCTAATTTGATTTGACTTTATCCACCATTATCTAGGTCTTGCCTTCAGAGTTACTGGTTATTAAACTCATTATCACTCCTTGAAAATCAAGCATAAGTACCAATTAAATTACAGAAACTTTACAAGGAATATTGAAACAGTATAAAACATGGTGATAATGTTATACTAGCTTGTGGTTTAGGCAGACACTAAGGTAGAGTTTCTAGCCTCAGCCAGTCAGGAATTTGCAGAAGTGATTGAATAACATACCCATAAAGCAAGGAAATTATCTTTTGTATTTTCTTTTTTATCATAATAAGGGGAGCAATTGTTGAGTCATTAAAAGTGAATTGAATTTTATAAATGGTAATATTCAAAAATTGAATAAATTTTGGGAATTAATTTAATGAATCATCTTTAGCAGACATAAGGAGAATAATAGCAATAAGCAGAAGGGAGATGGTGGACAAATCATTGCCATCACTAAGGCTCTGTTGACCTAGAAATGTATTTTAAAAGAAAAACAAAGTATGGTTTTCTTCCAGGACAGGCTCCAAAGCTACAGAAAAATCCTGTCAAAAAAAAAAAGTGTGGTTTTCTTGGTTAATAAAAACTAAATAGGAATTACATTCATTTAATCTGAGTTACATTCTTTAACAGCATTAAAAGATAAATGATCTGAATAATAGTAAACAAATAACAAATTTATTTAGGTATGTGCATGCATGTGTATTAACCTACATATATATCTGTAATGGTGAGGCAATACAGAATTAAAATAATTATCAAATGATTTGTAACAGAATCTAACTCATAACCCCTAATCAGCAGTATTAGATAATTCCTATCTACTATGCAATAAAATTTAACCTATACTGACAATGTCCACTAAGCTTTAACTGATTTATAAAACATGATCCATTCTTTCTTTAAGGATACTGATAAAATACTGCCTTCTAACTTGTTTATCTTCCCACCATCCCAAACACTATATAAATGCCTTTCTAAAAGAAACATTAGAAGACAGGTTTTATCACAACTTTCCTTTTTTTAATGTTTAACATAACTCCAGAAACTTCAATCTGACTCACTTCAGTTCAATTGATTGTTTTGAAACCAGATCATAACCCTCCCCTTGCCTTGCTAATGGCTTTATTTAGCTTCATTGCAACAAGTTCATCATGATTAGGTCAAACACATTTGATTGGAACTTTCACTTAGAAAATAGAGTTCCACTATTTTATTCCTCACATATCCCTCCCCGAACTTCTTCAGCCACCAAAAGAATAACTTCCCTATAAATAATTCACCTATTACTTTTTCCATTTATTTCACAGGAACATTTCAGAGGAAATAAAGAACTACACAAAGGAGAAAATAAAGCTAAGTGTTTGTGCACCAAAAGTTGACTGTTCTGCATGTAATGCTCTATTTCATTCCAGTATCAATGTTGAGACTGGGTATCAGTACATCCTGTTCTCTTCATAGCTCTGTCCATCAAAAAATGTTTCCTATTACACAACAGTTTCCTCATACTTTCCGACATGGTTCACACAAAATGGAAAAAAAATGTCTTGTTGTTTCCATTGCACAATCCATGAATATTCAATGAGCACTTACCATTTCAGTACATTAGGTTCTGGGTTTGTATATAAGAACAAAAACCATGCATCCACTCTATAAGCTAGAGAGAAGACTCAAATAACAGGTATTTAAATATGTAAGGTAAGTGGTGAAACAACACAGAGGGGACAAAGAACATCGTTAGCAATGTGAAAATCAGGGAATGGAATTATATTTTAACTTTTTGCTCACCTGTATTTAGTACCTGCAGGACACCAGTAATCAATGTTTAATATATGTTACATTTCATTGTATATGTTATCCATGTGTGTGTTGATAGATGAATAAAAAGCACAGGCAGAGACAGAAAATATATGTTTGTATGCATGTTTTATTTCTTTGGCCAAATTTGATTTATATTTGGTGTTCTTATTTCCAGAAAGATCTTCAGGTGAGGTCTGTTCCCATCTGTGCCATCTTCTGCATGCTCAGGTGCTCACATAGGCTGAAGCTAGCAAGCTGTGCTCTAAGCACTTCCCTTTACAGCCACCACACAGACATACTCTAGTCCTACAAAGTAAAGATTTGTTGCAGTACAATTAGTATTAAAACAAATTCACCTCACTACCATATCTAATTTCTTCAACCAAAAGAGTGATAGTTGCACATTTTTGTTCCTATCTAAGTCATCAGTCTTCATACATGTTTTCATTAGTTCTTAAGTATTTGGGGTACAAGAGATAAATTCTATGTGTGCTTTCCCTTCCTAAGGAGACGAGGTAAGAACAGCAACAGCCATAACTCAGGTACGTCAGTGTCTATCTTCTCTCGATTGATGGAGAGCATCAAATGATATACTAAAATATTCAAGTTGTGTTGTGGTATATTTGATCACACTGTGTGAAAATGTGTCACTGTTTTATTCTGATTGGTCTAATACAGAGTTGAATGGCCAATAGCTAGGCAGGAAAGGTTAGACGGGACTTCGAGAGAGAAAGAGGAACTCTATATTAGAATCTGAGATGGAGGATTATGTCACTGATACACGGGAGGAGTCGGACATACAGAAGGGGAAAAAGGCAACTGAGCCATATGGCAGAATGTAGATTAATAGAAACAGGATAGTTTGTGTTATAAGAGCTAGTTGGAAACATGCCTAAACTAAAGGTCAAGCTTTCATAATTAATAATAACTCTCTGTGTCATTATCTGGGGTTGGTAGCAAAAAAGAAAATCTGACTACAAGGTTGCTCTAATAAAAGTGGTGTATTAGCTGAAGACTTAAGTGTTTCCTTCAGCCTATCCCACTCATGTTCAAGACAACTGAATTAACAGTGAACATCTAGATCATTCTACCAATAAAGTAATAATATATATATTTTATTTATGTGTATATGTGCTTGCTCTGCAAGTTGGTCTGTATACCACATGAAGCTAAAAGAGGGCATCGAATCCCCAGGAACTGAAGTTGCAGATAGGTCTGAGCCATCATGTGTGTGCTGGTAATCAAACTGTGGTCCTCTGGAAGAGCAGTCAGTGCTCTTAACCATTGAACCATCTCTTCTACTCCCATTACATTTATATCAACAAACTTCATTTTGTTTACATAAGCCACCATGCCAAGTGCTAGTATTACAACTTTAATAAGGGAAGTGTATTCCACCTTCCCAAACTTTATTTTTTTTAATTTATTTATTAAAGATTTCTGTATCTTCCCCGCCACCGCCTCCCATTTCCCTCCCCCTCCCCCAATTAAGTCACCCTCCCTCCTCAGCCCGAAGAGCAGTGTGGGAAGTACAAGGAACCCCAACCTTCATCCAGGTCTAGTAAGTTGAGCATCCAAACTGCCTAGGCTCCCACAAAGCCAGTACGTGCAGTAGAATCAGAAACCCATTGCCATTGTTCTTGAGATCTCAGTAGTCCTCATTGTCCTCATTGGACAATGGGGATGTTCTATTGGGAATTCACCAAGGCCAGCTAGCCTGGGTCTGAAAAAGCCTGGGATAAAACCGGACTCTGAACATAGCGGACAATGAGGACTACTGAGATCCCAAACTTTAAATATAAGAACCACTTGGCAATAGTAAGCCATAGTGGGAACCCAGGAGTTTAATCATCCACACTAAAGACTTATCCTCATTTTGATAAAAAATGATGTGTTAGTTCTAAGTGTTTGCGTCGAAACCCGGTTTACAAATTCACTATTTGGTCATTTATGATGAATTTTCTGCTGTAATTTTTAGGATTTATTGTTTGAGAATTTCATACCATTGTGTAATGTGTTTTGATCTAGCCCTCCCCCACTTCTATTTCCCACATCTTCCCATATCTCCTGCCACAGTTCCTCCCAAGTTTATGCTCATTTAAGGCACCGAGTCTACTTAGTTCTGTCAGAATGCACACGAGCCTAGTGCCATCCACTGAGCAAAAGTGGCTTATTGGGAACCACATTCCTAATAAAAACTCCCCCATCAGCCATCAATTACCAGTTACTCCTCAGCTAAAATTAAGACTTCATGAGCCCCCTCCTCCGTGCATGCTGGGATTTAGGCTGACTTTATCTGGAGAGGGCTTGTGCAGGCATCACAGCTGCGGAGAGCATATATCTAACTAAGTGGGAGAGGGTTGGATCAACAGCCCTGCCATATCCAGAAAACACAGCTTCACAGAAGTCTACACTTTTTCTTAAAATCTTCCTACCCCTCTTCCAAGATCACATCAGAGTTCTTAGGGGAGGAGCTGTGATCCAGATGTTCTGTGTAGGACTGAGCACTCCTTAGTCCCTCATTCTCTGCTCAATGACCAGACGTGAGAGTATTAACCACCATTAACCACATAAGGAAGTTTCTGTGGTGAGGACCGAGGGCTCTGTTCATTTATGTGTGTAAAGATGAGAACTTGGGGGCACAGTTTAATACTACATCCATTTAGCAGAATAGTGCCAGTTGACTCTCCCTTCGCCACTATGGCTTATCCAATCATGGTTTCTTGGTGGCCAGATAACTTGATAATGTTTTGCTACATTAAGTCATGGGACCCAGTTCCCCTATCCTGCCTTCTCAAAATTCAAAAGTCTTGTGAAATTCTCTAATCAAAAAGCAGTGAGGAAGACTTTTAATAGCACAATGTAAAATATAAATGACTCAGATCCTTGATTTATGAACTTTAAATTTTTACTAAATGTTCTCCTTTCCCATTCTGATAATTGATTGCTATGGGCCTTTTGCTTTATGTTGCATTAGGTACTGAGTGACCAGAAGAAAGACTGCTACTATAGTTAGTGAACCAATTACCTGAAATGAATTTTAAAATTAATTCTACGTATTTTGTGCAATTTTTGAATTTTACTTATAAAATTGTTGCCACAATCATACTTGTACACACACACACACACACACACACACACACACACACACACACACCATCTTTCACATCTTTGCCCTTGGTGATTTTATTTAAGTAAAAAGATCTTTACTAGCCAATAATGATACATATCTTCATGATAAGTATGGTCGTTTTGTAATAAAGTTGCTAGCTTTTGTGTATAGGGTTTTATAAATTGATGCCATCATTTACCAATCGGTGATTCTATTACAACAGCATCACCGAAGTTTATCGTCATCTTCATTTAATTTTATTTGTCTCTAGAGTGGTTTTCCAAAATCTTTTTCTACTAAATAAATCTTTTGTTTATTTCTATTCATACTATTTAATTACTGTAGTTCTATTACATATTTTAATGCCTGTCTTATCTGGTTAGACTGTAATACCCCACGATTCTTTTAAAACATTTCATCCTCTGTTTGCATTAACCCAGTTGAACTTGGAAATACCTTTTATTTAATTCCAAAACCTATTCTAATTTTGGCAACTGCATTAATCACAGAGGCTCATTTGGGCAAGCATAATAAGTTCACTATGCAGAAAGCAGATAATCAAATGTTGCAGGAGCAAATAGTAAGAAATCTAAGCTAACAGGTGAGAGGATCAGAAAAGACCTAAAGCCTGAAGGTAGGCAGGATGGAAAGAAGCTTAATGGGGAGGGAACAGCACTGAGGCCAGGTGTGCACTGGATGACTGAGTATAAGGGAGGCGATAAGAAAGGCAGAAGATAGGATGTGAAGGATCTTCTGTGAAATGTAAATTTGAGGTTAGAGTTGATTTCAAAGACAATAGACTTTTTTCAAGACTTTAAGTAAAGAAATGATGTCAATATTTGTCATGTTTAGAAGTTATCTCTCCTCATGGTATTGATAACTGATTGGACTAGAGCAGATATATAGGAAGAACTATTTACAAAACTGTTAAAAAGATTCATGTGAGCGGTGTTGATGAGCTATGTAGGACAAGGCTAGTGTAATGAGAAGGAAGATGCATTGCCTAAACCTAATTCTTATCCACTATCAGAGTCTAAGGATGCATTCTTTAAAAAGGTACCTTATACCTAATAGTAGAGCCACTGCTCTAGAACTCTGGTTTCCCTGAGTTCTTTCAGCTTGGTACAGCTAGGTCAAAAAGAACTTTGTGGCATGTTTTAGTCTGAGCATTCACTGCTGGAGATTAGGCAGTTAATCCTCTAATTATGGGGATGATAAAGCGGGATGAAATGCATTGTGGGACAAAAACACATAAGACTACTCTGTTAATAGAAACAGCATTAACACAAAGCAACACTTGGAGAAGCTTCTAGCTATCCTGCAATCAGATGTGCTCTCTTGCATATTTTAATAAGTATTATAATTGCCTCTGCTTTTCCATAAATGACAGAAGAAAAAGAAAGCAATGTTAGGCCAAGTAAGAAATGAAAACCTCGAATGAACCTGTAACTATCGAATACATGTTTTGAGGCCTGTATCAACATTCTGGCTTATGATGAGGATTTTCTCTTTAAAAATGATATGCACAAGCAATTAAACCGAAAGAGATAGTTCACAAAACATACCACATGACATTGACCAGCATAGATAAACAAACCTGTGCATTATCATTTAAAAATGTGAAGACAAAGATGCTTCAGAAATGTAGTAATATTGGAAAATTAACAGCAGAATTTATATAAACCATGTTGATAAAAAAAATCTATACAATAATATTAAAATAGTGCCAGTGGCAAGGTAATTATATCAGATTATTATATCTGGTATTGTCTGAAACCATGGAACAGTTAAAGTTACCATGTTTCACAGGAAATCCTAAAATCAGTAGTAAAGAGATTTCCCTCCAAGAGTTTCACCAACTGAGTGCTCACACTTCCCTGTCAATCTGATTCTTTCCAAAATCAGAGTTCCCACTAGGAATTTATGCCAACTGTCATTCTGTCTATCTTCTTTAGTGAGGCTTTCTCAGGGAAGGTAAGTTAGAGGCCATGGGACATTCGGAAATTGCATATTCAGCAACTGCAGTTGCAGCTGCTCTCTGTCACTGCTGTCATCTCAAAGCTTTTCCAAGGCCCTGGCTAAAGAGGTCCTGGCACCTGGCAGTGACAAATTAGGGACTCCGAGTGATCCCCATGCAAGCAAATAAAGGCCAGAAGAGTCAGACCTTCATACAATGCAAACAATGCACATATCACCACCCTCACATAGCTTACGCCTGTTTCATGCATGTAAAGATAAATAGCATTGCTAAAAGCAAAAATAACACTTCTGAACACGATTTTTGATGAAATGGTTTCCCTCAAGACTGCTAACAACAGGTTGTCTTCACTAGGTGGGGTAACAGCATAGCGTGCATAGCCTTGCAAGAGACATTGAGAATGTTCCTGTAGATTAATTTTGTATTAAAATTAGATCCTACTTTGAAATATGAAATAGTTGAAGTAACTAATTTGCAATGCCTCGGTGAAAAGTTTGCCAACCCTAATTAACTCCTCCAGTCTCATAAGACTTTCTCAGTTGGCCCAGAAATATGTCTATAAGAATTGTGAAGAGAAATTAAACTCTGTTACTGGCATACATGGTAACAAAGAGATAAGTAGAAAAATCAGCCTTTACCAAGGGTGGATATTAAGCTGAGATGGCAATGAAGGCCGTGGGCCCAGAATAATGTTATCATTTGCAATCGAGTAGTTCATGCAGCATAGCTTTTTTTCCTTCATATATAGTCACTTTGGATTTCTGGGTTTTCAAGATGTTTGAAATGAAATATATGTTTACAGGAAAATGACTATTTAGACATTTTCCTTATTCAAATATACCTAGGTAAACTGGCATAGATAATTGTTGCTGCAATTTCTTAAAAGAGTTGTTATTAAAATGAGAAAGAAAAAAGATCCATTCAAAATAAGAAAATCATTCTTTCAGCTTCAAAACATCCAACACTTTCTGTTACCAGTCCTCAAATCAGCAAAAGCTTTGCATTTGATTCCTCTGCCAGTTAGGTGACATGAATCCTACTGGATCTGCCAATACCAAGAGATGGACTATAACAATTCATTAGAAACAATTAATTAACCCGTATTTTTAGAGACACTGAAATACTCCCTGACTTTTCCATCCCTGGTATTGGGCAACCACAGTATTCTTTCCATGATTCTCTGTAAGTGAGCAAAGAAGATAGAAAAGCCTTAGAAAGGTTAAACTGTCAGTGCTAGGTCTGGAGCAAGTGGACTGATTTGGTCCCAGGGTTTCCAGTCTCGGCCATGTTAGTCATCACCTAGAACTCAGTGTGGGGACAAGCCAGAAGTCTACATGACTAGGAGCCCCCAGCTACTGTGGGAATTAAAACTGTGATCCAGGATATATAAAAATCATCTTGGAAAAATGAGATCTCTTCACTACTTTATATTCTCTGAGCTTAGCTTTGACCTACTTTACTTTTTCCTACATAAACTGTATAATTTATAAAATAATTTCAGAGTCCGAAATGAACAGAAATACATATCTGATTAGATTGTATAAGTTTATCCTAGGCATATTTTATGTGCATACAACATCGAAGTTTGAAAATAGTAGTCCTTGATTTCTATTCATAAGATAAAAATAATTTGATATATTTGATTTAATGGGCATTTCTCACCAGTTGTTTAGTCTACAATAAATTAACATTTCTCCCATCAAAAGACATTCCCCAAGTGCTTGCTTATCAAATATGCAGTCCTCCTTTCCCCCTCTGTCTGGGAGTCTAATCCTGATATCTGAAAATTTGTGCTGAGTCTGTTGTTCTCTCCACAGGTATCCCAACCCCACTCCTCCTTCTGAGCTCCAAACACCTCTCATTCCTTCACTCCTTCCTCCTTCTGAGAACCTAATGCCATCATATGAGTATCTTTGTGAGTACCCATATGCCTCTTTTGGGGCATTCATCTCCACTTTTCCTTAGCATGTTCTCCTAAAATTCTGAGAACTTAAATCAAGAGCCCGTTTGCAGTACAGACTGTCTGCTCTTGAAATCAGAAGCTGTGCTTTTCATAGCAAACCAGGACCACTTCTGTTATCTCGAGCACTCATGACTATTGAGTAACCACAAAATTTAGCTTCAATCTTCACCAAGCTAAACCAGAATCTGCCAAGATTAGTTACCAGCAAATAGAGATCCAAACACCAACTCAACAAAGTAGTGAGTGACAAATATCAATACTCAAGTACACAATCAATGGTCCAACTCCAGATGCTCAAGTTCCATCATAAAAATACACGCAACACAAAAAGTCATGACAATAAATTCTTCTCAAAAATTATTAATTCCATGGCTGTTATCCGTTGTGAGAGCAAATTAGATAATGTTCAAGACCTTGAGTGCAAAATAACAATCGTGAATCTGTTCACAAAACTCAGAAGAGTCATAAACAAATACTGGAATAAAGATCATTAAAAGTATAAACTGATTGACTCAGGAAAAATGTCAAGACATAAAACTCTAATCTTAACTACAACAATAAGAAAAGGGAATAAAAGAGGTACAAATAGGGAAAGAATTTTTAAAAAAAAAATCTTGTTAAATGATTTATTTTGAAAGATCCTAAAGATTCCAACAAAAAATCTCTTACAGCTGGCACACAGTTTTAAAAACATGGTAGGATACAAAATTAAGACAAAAAATCAATAATCTTTCTATATAGCAGTGACAGGTATACAGGGGGAAAAATCAAGAAAACAATCCCATTTATAATCGTCACCAGAACTAAATAAAAGACCTAGGACTATACCTAACCAAAGAGACAAGAACTTCAGACCCTGAGTCAAGGAACTGAAGAAAACCCAAAGAGACGGGAAAACCTCCCATGCTCATGAGTTATAATAATTAACTTCATGAAAATGCCCATCCCACCAGAAGCAATATACACATTCCACGAGAGCCAAACTCCAGAGCCCTTTTTTACAAACAGAAAAAGTCCAAAATCTTATGTGGAACCACCAGTGACAAAAACAAACCTAACCAATCTGAACCAAAAGAATACTGCAGGCAACACCACACCCACTTTCAAGTCCTATTACTGAGCCATAATAATAAACCAGTCTAGTTCCTGTACAGACACAGACATGCAGAACAATGGACAGGATCTCTATTCCATTAGGTCTAGGTATAAATCATAAAATACAGCTGCCTGAATTTTGACAAATATGCCAAAAACATATTTGGAAGATACAATAGCATCTTCAGCTAACTGTGCTTAGAAAACTGGATACCAATTGGTAACAAACTGGAAATAAACCCTCATGGCTCACTCTGTATAAAACTCAACTGAAGCCCTTCTCTTTCTGTCTCTGGAATAGCCAGTTCTTTGCACACTGAGTTCTCGTTGCCCACTCCCAAGGGAGGCACTGTCTAACCCATTCTCTGACTACTCATTTCATCAATACGTATTGATTCATTTGATTTTCATGTTCTTTTCTTGCTGTATTTGCTGATAAGCTTATTCATTTGTAATATTTTAATTACTTTCCAGTAAACTTTCTCATGTCATGATTTTTTAATTGTATTGTTTCTCTTTTATGTGGCTAGTCTTTCTGTAGGCTTTCCTTGGTTCTTTCTGAGAACCATATTCTACTTATTAATATTCTATATGGTGAGGTGAAGGAGATAATTTTCATTGATAGCAACCTTATTAAATATTTCCTAACTACATATTCAAGTATTGCTGCATTCTGATGTGCATTTAACAGGGACTTCTTTCTTTTCAATGTTTCTTCTCTCTCTTCTACAATTTCAATGAATCTTCTAGAGAAAACGGACATAAAGTTGTTTTCATATTTGGTTTCATTTTAATTATCTCTTCCAATATTATTTTGGTCCAAAACATGAGCAATATAAAATAGCCCCCAGGTGAGATTTATGAGATAATTTACTATGTTATTTATTATGATCTCAGAGTAATTTGTTTCCAATTTTTGTTATATAATTGACAATTTTTCTAGTGTCTAATACGTGGTTCCATAATATACCATGTATTTTTTATTTGGGTCTCACTAGCTCATTCCAACATTTATATTCAAAACTGTCTATTTAGTTAAGAGAGAAATCTTTAATTAAATAAATATAGATTCTAATAAATCATCTTTAGTAGATGTACAAGTTTTACAAAGTCATTTAATGCAATACCAAAAAGATATTCTTTATAATGCTTAATAACAAAAGGAAATAAAGAGGAGAAACTAAGGCAGTTATTATCCTTAGTAAACAACCAACATATTTAAACACAAAATAAAGTTGAACAATTCTGCTGTATCACTGTCATAATATAACAATGTGTTTTTGTGAAGCTTATAGAGAATATCTGGCCTTTTGATTACAACCTAAAAGCTTTTACAACTATGTTGATGTTTACAGAATACAAAGAAAGAATCCCTTACAGTACTTCCTTAGTCAACTGACTTGCATACACAAAAGAAAAAGAGAACAGGAGAACAAGAGGATAACTTGAATATCTTTTGTGTTATTTCTCCAAAATAGGTGCTTTGTAACATGTACTTTGTGAGAGTGAGTTATGGGGCCTGTGATTTGGTGTCCTGTTCTCAGAGGAGGCCTACACTTCAGGAACCTGAGCAAGGAACTAAATGAAATAAAAGTCTGGGCCAAGTGAATTTGTGAAGGGCAAGAAGACAGGAGGAGAAAATATTAAACAAAGCGGTGGTTCTCAACCTTTCTAGTGCTGCAACACTTCTGTATGATTTCTCATGTTGTGGTGACCCCCTAACCATAAAATTATTCCGTTGCTACTTTATAACAGTAATTTTGGTACTGTTATGAATCGTTATGTTATACAGGTTATCTGTCATGTGACCCCAAGAGGATCACAACCCACAGGTTGATAACCTCTGAAGGGAACTGTCAAAAACGTTAGGCTGGAACTGCTGAGAAAGCAGCAAGGCTGGCCTGTGTCGGAGAAACAAGGCAAAGGATTTCTCAAACGTTTTGGTCTCAGAACTTATTGTATTTTTAAAAATAACTGAAAACTTCCATAGTTGTTTTTATATTGCTTTTATCTGCTGGTACAATGTACCAGAAATTAAAATAGAAAATATATTGTTTGATATCATTAATAGTGAAGTCATTGTATTTTTAAACGTTTGTGAATATAAGCCTTACCAAATGACCTAAGATGAACAGAGATGTATTTATTAGCTTGAACACCTCTCCTCCAAAATTAAGATGTTGTCAATGGGCTAAAAATAAAAAATGGAATCTTTAAATATTTTTTTTTTAAAAAAAGCCAGAATTCCTCTTCCTCATGGATAGGATATAATGTCTTTTGAAAGATCTTGTTGAAAGGACTCCATTTCTTTGCCTTTGTGCTTGAGAGATCAAGGATTTTGTAGCCTCCAGTTGACTTGGGATTCAACACAACATTTTGGAAATAGAGTGCCAAACAACCAAACTTACTCTACCTTACTCTTGGAGTAGATAATCTCCAGGAATGGGATGTAATAATTTTCCATATTTTATAAAACCTTTCATCTCAGGTGTTTTTTACAACTATACAAGTAAACTAGTTAAATTAGTGTTGTTTACTTTTTCTTCAACTCTCTATAATGATTGACCAAGCAAGAGAGAACAGTATTTCTGTTCCCATGGTTTCTATGCCCAAACTATTGCAGTGTGGTAGCAGAAGTATGTGAAGAAATCCATCCTCGGGGATCTGGAGTTGGA
>NW_004949107.1:2689870-2690517 GCF_000317375.1 Microtus ochrogaster
CCTCTTTTGTGATTTTCTACAAGGATTCAACAAGTGACAAATATTTAAGTGATGAGATCAACTAAAATGGGAAATTTGACAAAAGTCTACTCGACTCGAAGAAACGGGTTCATTTGTAGAAAAGACATATTACTGCATCATACAAGGGAAATAATTTTTAAAAACAAAAACAAAAGAAATCTTATTGTGATGATCATGATGCCGGTCACAACAGATGATTGATGTGGTGGATCAGTTGAGAGGATAGGGTTAGTGGACTGCAGGCTTGGATTAGAAAATAACATTCACGAGGATGAGCTAGATAGTAAAGGAGAGTTAAGGATGAACATTCAAGCAGCAGAATTCTTAAAATAGATAAATGCATTTTCTAGCAATACCAGAAGCAACTTTTGGAACTGGGGGTAATGTGAAAAATCAAGAATATCTTGCTGGTGGGAATGCAAACTTGTGCAACCACTTTGGAAAGCAGTGTGGCGGTTTCTCAGGAAATTCGGGATCAACCTACCCCTGGTCCCAGCAATGCATTCTGAACCTATCTTGAGAAATCAAGGGAAGTGAAAAGTAAAGGCCCATAGGGACAGGAGCAAAAAAGCCATCAGACAGATAAAAATTGTTTAAAGAAGTTCAAGGTTAGGTGTTGTGAGCAT
>NW_004949107.1:2690617-2692644 GCF_000317375.1 Microtus ochrogaster
ACATGATGACTATATTTAGCTATTTTATTGTCCTTAATTTTCTATACATGTTAAGAATGAATTTGTCCTGTTGAAATAGGTCAGTGTCATTGTCTAATGGTTGGTAAAGAAAGATAAACAAAATAGGAAGGCTTAATTATTTTGAAAATGCTCTTACTTGAGCCATTTAAAATTATATTAATTTGAACTGCAATCAAAACCTAGATAAAAGGAATAGTTACAATTTCTGAAATGCATATATACGTAAAATTATCTGATATATCAAGCTGATTAATTGATATCAGTAATTGTCAATTGACACACCCTGGACTCAATGGGGAGAAAGTTTCAATCAAGGATTGTTACATTGGCCTGATCAATGTATCTCTTAATTGAGCGTATTCAGTTGGGAAGACCAACTCTGAATAAACAGCACAATTTTTCCAGCTTGACCAGGAATTGTAGAAGTGTGAAGGAAGCTAGCTGAGTGTGTGTGAGAATGCAGACAGGAATCCTCATGTTTACTTGCCCTCTGCTTTTGACTGTGGATATGATCATTTAAATTCCTGCCTTGACTTACTAGCAACAATGGGTTTTATCTGACTGGGAATTATAAACTGAATAAATCATTTCTCTCTCCTCTGGGGTGCTCTTTGTCAGGGGATCTTATCACAGCAAATAAATAAATAACATTCAGACGTATTCTATGACCAGACACAAACAAGAGCACACTTGACAGAGTAACCTTGGATCTTCTTTGTTTTGCCTTCAGTAGGCAGAGCTTTTCTTGTCTGTGAAGTAGGTGAAGAGTGAGAACAGATAATTATTTTTAAGGACAGCTGGGACTGAATATTAGCAGCTAAAGACATAATAAGTTACTTACTGCTTCACAATAATTAAGTTACAGAACATTAATGATAACATATGCAGAATTTAAATGAGTTTTAGAGTGCTTGCTTATAGTAGACTGAATTTCAAAGTGCTCATGTTTCCTTTCTCTGTTATCTTTCATCATGGCGTCTTAAATGCCTCTTACATTTTCCATGCAACTCTGTTCATCCCAGTTTCAAAGAGAACTTAAATAAATAGTATGCCTTTTATAATTCTGCATGTAACATTGATTGCTGCTTTGTTTTGTTTTTAAATACGATTTATTAATATAAATTACATTCTATACATACAAATCTATGTGTATGCATGCATATATGTAGTTCAAATGACATTATCACACTTGGGCTGATAATAGTCACCGAAAAGCATAGAATATCTAACAAAAATCCCAATATCAGACACAAGAAACTCCCACTTCAAGCATGGATTAGGGAAGTCCAAGAAACTCTTACACAGTATAGGCCATTGCTGTTCACCTTGAGTGCCTTCCAGAGGTTAAAATTGAGTCCCTATTGCTGATGACACTTTTCGTTTCAGACACAAGATCCAGAGAATTTGAGCTGTTTCTGACATAAAAACCTCCTTTCTGGAGTTCTAAAGTAGCAGAAGATGACATGCAAGCTTCCAGAGAAGTCTCACAAAATGGTTGCTTTTTTTTTCTTATACTGAAAATATTTTTCTTTTAATACAATACATAGTGATTACAATTTCCCTCCTCTTACTGTAACAGGTTCCCCAGACCTTAGCAGGAGTGAATCCATGATAGAAGCACCATTTCAGATCATAAAATTCAGCACATGGAGAGCACTACCTACAAAAATTAAAACAAAGACCTAATCCATCAAAGTTCATAATTCTGGGAAAGTAATCAAATATACCAACCTTGCTTTTAGGCTTCTGTACTCTGCTTCTGGATGACTGTTCTTGTTAACTGATGTATGTCAGTCCATCATACTGACTGTATAGAAACAGTTTTTTGTTTGTTTGTTTGTTTGTTTGTTTTTGCTTAAAAGTTCACCCTGAGAAAGACTCAGGGCTACACTGGGATCCCAAACACCCAGTACAGTCACCAGCCTGCAAATAAAGACTCTCTGTTTACTTAATCCTGTGCCCAAGCTGACTTCTTTGGTGAATAATCCAGAAACCTCAACCTTCCA
>NW_004949107.1:2695159-2706128 GCF_000317375.1 Microtus ochrogaster
AATAATCTAGGAATGAAAGCTCTAATAGGTACCAGCTCAACATATGGATCAGCTTGACATCTCCATGTTCACTGAGTTCTTCAATCATAGGGCCTCACCATCTGTTTATGGGTAGTCATCAATAGCCTTTGGCAATAGCATGGTTTGTTTGGCAGTTCTCATGGGACCTCACAATCAGGAATTCAATTAGATATAACCCATTCCCAGAACTGGAAGCTTCATTAGGTGACAAGAGATATCCAATTGTGTCATCTCTGTCTTCTCCATTATTTAAGATTTCATTTAGATTACCTTAATATATCTATATATTTTAGGAAAATTCTACTGTATTAGGTTCAAAAGCCAGACAAGGGGCTGGAGATTGAAACACACACACATAGAGAAACAGAGGTAACTCCAAGAATGTCCCAAGAATGCCCCCTTTATTGTGTTCCAGAGAAGCTTATATAAGGTCTCCTTGACTAATGGTCACACCATAACTCTCAGTTACAAGCCCAGTAAAAACCACTCCCCTGCCATCAGGAACCCCTGAGGATCTCCTGCTCAGAGCAGCTGCAAAACAAGTTGTTTACTCCAGCAGGCAGGGAGTAACAGGAAATTCAGGGTCTGGGGGTCCACAGTCCCCAACAAAAGAGTTCAAGGTTATTCTCCCACTTTCTCTTCTACTAGGGTCAATGTACTTAGATTTCTGTTCAAGCCTTTGTTCCATTTCGAGTTGAGCTATGTGTAGGATGGTTCTATTTAGAGTCTTCTACATGAAGCCTACAGTCATCCAGTTTGACAAGCACCAAAGTTTAAAGATGCTATCTTTTTCCAGTGTGTATTTCTAGCTACTTCATCAAAACCCAGGTGTCTAGAGATGTGTAGGTTTATGTCTGAGTTTTCGGTTTTATTCCATTGACCAAGCTGTCTTTTTCTAAGCCAATACCTTGGGCTTTGACATGTTTGCTTATTTATTTGGTTGATTGTGGATTTTTTGTTTATTCTTTTTCTTTGCTTGCTTAGAGTGTTTTGGTTTTTTGGTTTTTTGTTTTTGTTTTCCTATAGCTATGAAGTACAATTTGAGATTGGGGACATTGTTACCTCTCCAGCAATTCTATCATTCAGATGTGCTTCAGCTATTCTGGTTTCTGTTATTTCCGTATAATGCTGAAAATTGTTATATCAAAATCTGTGAAGAATTGTGTTGGAATTGTGATATGATTTACATTAAATCTGTAGATTTCATTTGGTATAATAATCTTGCTGATCCATGAGCATGAGATCTTTTTGTCTGCTACTATCTTCTTCAATTTCCTCAATGTCTTAACATTTTTATCATCGAAGTTTTTCACTTGCTTGGTTAGAGTTACCCCAAAATAGTGTATATTCTTTGATGATGTGGAAAAAAATATTTTTCTGAATTCTTTCTCAAACTGTCATTTGAATATAGGAGGGCTACTAATTTTTGTGATTTAATTTTCTATCATATTAATTTACTCAAACGTGGTTGTCAGTTTTAGGCATTTTCTTGTGGAATTTTTAGGGCCACTTGTATATACTTTCAGATCATCTACAAAAAATAATACTTTGACTACTTAACTTCCTCCCTGTATCCCCTTGATCTTTTTCGGTTGTCTGGTTGTTCAAGCTCAGATTTCAAGTACTAAGTTGAATTGGTATGGTGAGAGTGAAAAACCTGGTCATGTTTTTGTTTTTAATGGAAATGCTTTGGCTTCTCATCATTTAAATATTTGTTGGCTATGGGCTTGCTGTAAATTGTCTTTATTGTGTTGAGGTATATTCCTTGTATCCTGAATCTCTCTAGGACTTTTATCACAATGGCATGTTGTATTTTGTCAAAGGCTTTTTATGCATCTAATAAGGTGATATGCATTTTTTGTCTTTTAGTCTGTTTCGATAGTAGATTACATTTAGCAAATTACAGTTGCTAAACCATCTCTCATCTCTAGAATGTAGCCTAATTGGTCATATGGGTGGCCATTTTAGTGTGATGCTGATTCGGATTGCAAATA
Organism: Microtus ochrogaster; assembly: GCF_000317375.1. Taxonomy (NCBI): domain Eukaryota; kingdom Metazoa; phylum Chordata; class Mammalia; order Rodentia; family Cricetidae; genus Microtus; species Microtus ochrogaster. The sequence goes on from NW_004949107.1 coordinate 2,697,175, forward strand.
TCTTATTGAGAATCTTAGCATCTATAAGGGAAATTGTACTGTAATTCTCTTTCTTTGTTGAGTCTTTATGTGGTTTGCATATCAAGGTAGTTGTGACTTCATAAAACAAATTCAGTAATGCTGATCCTGACTCTATTATGTGGAAAAATATTATGAGTATTGGCATTAACTCTTCTTTGGAAATATGGTAGGATTCTCCACTAAAACCATCTGGATCTGGACTTTTCTGGCTTGGAAGATATCAAAATACTAGTTTTGTTTGGTTTTGTTAGGCACTATAGGTATGTCCAAACTGTGTACCTGATCTTGATTTAACTTTTATAAATAGAAAATTATCTATCTTTTATAGATTTTCAAATTTGGTGGAATGCAAGTAAAAGTATGTCCTTATGATTATTTGGATTTCCCCAGTATCTATAGTTACAGCCCCTATTTTGTCTGCAATTTTATTCAGATCTTTTCTCTCTATCTTTTAGTTAATTTGGCCTAGGGTTTGTCCATCTTACTGATTTTTTTTCTCAAAGAAACAACGTATAATTTCACTGATTCTTTGAATTGATTTTGTGTTTCTATTTTATTGATTTCAGCCTTGAGTTTTATTATTTATTGCCATCTACACCATTTGGGTGTCATTTATTCTTTTTCTAAAGCTTTCAAGTATACTGTATTGTCATCAGTATGCGATTTCTCCAATTCTTTTTAATGTTGATACTTATTGCTGTAAAATTGCCTCTCAGACGCATCTTCATTGTGTCCCTATAAGTTTGAGTATGTTGTGCTTTTATCTTCATTTAATTCTAGAAAGAACTTTCTTTCTTGACCCATTTGTTTTCATTAGTTAGCGATTTGTTCAGTGTCCATGAGTTTGTAAGCTTATTGTTTCTGTTGCTGCTAATATCCAGTTTTAATCTGTCTGTGCTGCTCAGATAGGATACAACATGGTATTTTGTATCTTCCATGTCTGCCTGCATGCTGCCTTGCTTCTTGCCATGACGATAGTGGACTGTAATGATAATGGACTCTGAACTGTAAACGAGCCACCACAATTAAATGTTTTCCTTTGTAAGAGTTAAAAAAAAAAAAGATTTGCTTTGTATGTGATTATGTGGTCAGTTTTGAAGAAAGTTCCATGAGGTGCTGAGAAGAAGGTATATTCTTTTGTGTTTGGATAAAATGTTCTATACATATTTGCTATGTCAATTTGATTTATTTGATTTAGCATCAGCATTTCTCTGAAAGTTTGGTTTTATCTGAATGACTTGTATATTGGTGAGCACCTTTATATTGAAATCACCCCTATCATTGTTAGGGTCAAGATGTAATTTTATTTGTAATACTGTCTCCTTTATGAATTCAGGTACCCTTGTATTTGGTGCATACATGCTAATAATTGCAATATTCTCTTGGTGTATTTCTATTTTGATGAGTTTGTGCTGGCCTTCCCTCTCTCTTCTGATTAGTTTTTATTGTAACTCTATTTTGTCATATATAAAATACCTAGAGCAGTTTGCTTCTTAGGTCCATTGTTTTGATTATATTTTTCTAAATTTTTAACTTAGGTGATGTCTGTCCTTGATGATAAGGTGTGCTTCTTGGATGAAACAGAAGAATGAATCACATATTCTGTTAGTCTGTATCTTCTTATTGGGAAATTAATACATCACTGATATTAAAAGTTATCAATCAATAGTGTTTTTTGATTGTCATTATTTTATTGTGGTGGTATGGAATTTTCTCCCCTTCTTCTAATTTTATGGTCTGATATTATTTATTTCCTGTACTTTCTTGGCTATTGTTAGCCTTGTCAAGTTGAAGTTTTCCTTCTAGTGCCTTTGGTAATGCTGGATTTGTAGACAGATGCTGCTTAAATTGGTTTCTATCAGGGATGTTTTTCTCCATCTATAGTAACTAAAAATATTGCTGGCTATAGTAGTATGAACTGGCATCTGTAATCTTTTAGAGTTTGCACAACAGCTGTTTAGGACCTTCTGGCTTTCAGAGTCTCCATAAAGAAAAAGTCAGCAGTTATTCTAATAGGTTTGCCTTTATATTTTACTTGATTTTTCCCTTGACATTCCTAATATTCTTTCTTTGTTCTGAGTGTTCGGTGTTTTGATTAATGCATCCCCAGAGAAATTTCTTTTCTGGTCCAGTCTGTTTGGTATCTTGTATACCTTTCACATCTTGATTGCCACCTCTATTTAATTAGGATAAATTTTCTTCTATGATTTTATTCAAAATATTTTCTCTGCTTTTGACGCAGGCGTTTTTTTATGGCTATTCCCATTATTCTTAGATTTGGACTTTTCATAGTATTGCAGAATTTCTGGATGTTTTCAGGCAGAAATTTTATATATTTACTCTTTTATGGGTGTCTTTATTTTTTCTATCTTGTTTCTAATGCCTGATATTTTATATCTCTTCTATTTTATTGGTAAGGTTTTCTTCTGAGTTTCCTATTTGTGTTTTTAAATTTTTCATATCCAGATTTCACACATTTTGGGTTTTTTTTTTACTGATTCTCTTTCCACTTTCATGTCATGAACTGTTTTTTTTTTATTTCATTCCATTGTTTGTGTTATCATAGATTTCTTTAATGGATTTGTTCATTTCCTCATTAAGGACCACTAACATATTCATAAAAGCTATTTTGAAGTCCTTGCTATGCTTCAGCTATATTGCATTTTCCAGGGCCTACTGTAGTAGGGTTGCTGAACTATAGTGGAGACATAGCATCATGACTATCATTGAGTGTGTTTTTGTGTTAGTATCTAGGCAGTTAGGTTTGATATGATACTAATTCTAGGTGCAGTGGTATAGAAGGGTCTTCTTTCTATGTGTTGCTTTCATTGGTTTAATAAAGAAACTGGCTTGGCCTTTTGATAAAACAGCAGCTTAGATAGGCTAAGTAGACAGAACAGAATGTTGGGAGAAAGAAATCAGGGTCAGAGAGCCACCCACCATGAAGCTGCCAGGTCAGACATGCTGAATCTTTCCCATTAAGCTACGAGCTCGTGGTGACATACAGATTATTAGAAATGGGTTGAATCAAGATGTGAGAGTTAGCAAATAAAGGGTAGAACTAATGGGCCAGGCAGTGTTTAAATGAATATAATTTGTGTGTTGTTATTTCTGGGTATAAGCTAGCTAGGCAGCCAGGAGCCAGGCAGCGGGAAGTGGCCTGCTGCTCCTTTTACAACAGTGCAAATATCTGGTCTTGACTTGTTGGACACCATTTCTTGGTTGTCCATTCTGGTTCTTAGGAGAATGTGGTAGCTGCATGTTGCCTGGTGAGAATTGTTTCTGGGATCTTTGCTATGTGTGGCTAATGAGATTTACAAGTACAAACCATTTTTAGGCTTGGGATCTGACCCTTAGTAAGGAAAATGAGCTGGAAGGAATGCATCTAAGGGTATCTGCAATGGGGGGCAGGGGGAGGAGGGTGTGCCACCAGGATCTGCTTAGTAGCTGGTGAATGGGGACAGAGAGGGAGGAGAGGCCACAGCCAGGTAGTGAGTTATAGGCTTGGGGATGACACTAGAGGGTTGGATTGGAGAAAAGAGGAAGAGTGAAAGTCTGAAGATCACCTACCTGCTTCTCTGGTCAATCTGCTTCCTTTTCTGGCATTGCCAGCTGGGTTTCCGGGGAGTGCATGTGAGAGTGGTCACCAAGACAAAGGGATAGGGGGTTAAGGACCCTGTAAGAAAAGATCTGTATGATTTTCTGGAGATGTGGGTAGAGAGAAAGGATGGACCACAGAAGGGGTCCTTTATAGAACTGTAGGTGAGATTCGGGGATTGGTTTTGGAAGAGAGGAGGAAGAACAAAGGCATGAAAAACTCCTGCCTCTCTCCCTAGCCAGCATGGCTGGAGAGTTCCCAAAGAATTTCATTATATTGGGCTTCAGGAACATCATAGCCCAGTACTGTAAATGCTACCTATATAAATGATTATTTTTATAATTTTATATATATTTAAAACTTTGAAGTGTAAGATTATAGAATTACAGGCTACTCTGAGCTACTATTTAGAAATACAAATATAAGCCTATGGATTTTTATTATTGCCCCTATGAGTTAAGAACCGTCAGAATCATCTTACAGTTTTTTAAAAAAATAAATGATATTAACATCCTCACAACCAATGGCGTGCTTTCTAGAATTCAGAATGAATAAAATTAAAGAATAGTTTAACTTATAGCAAATTTTTCAACTTCATAAAAGAAAGACGTGCAGTTTTACATTAAAAAAATATGTGTTGACAATTTATATATGGTGAGATATTCCCTTGGATTGAATCCTGCTTCCCTCAATGGCACATGCTAAGGATCAGTACCCAGAGTGCTATCATGAAGTGATAGGCACATGTGTTAAGGATCAGTACCCTCAGTGGTGATATCATGAAAGTGATGGATGGTTTAATTGTACCATACACTGCAGGTCTGTATGCCATTAGGAGTCTATGCCTAAACAGAACTTCAGCGATCCATGTCCCTCCTTTATTTTGCTTCTTGATCATGATGTAAACAATTTTGTTCCCTCTATGATGTACTGCCTCACCACAGATCCAGAGAAACAGAACCAAATATTCATTAATTGGTACGTCTAAAATTACATGCCAAAGTAAATGTTTTCTCTTTATAATCTGATTTTCTTGTGTCATAGTGACAGAAAATTGACTAACACACTATAAGGTCTGTAATACACGTGTATGAACATGTAAACATACAGCCAGCATTCCAATTAAGATACAACATGCTTTCAGCATCCCAAAAGATGCCTCACTTCCTTTTCAATCTGCCCTCCTGTGTGCCAGAGACCATTATTCCATCACCAGTGATTCATTTGACTCTACCTGAAATTCACAGAAGCTGAATTATTCATTGCTAAGCTATTACATTTAAGAATTTCCCTCAATAATAGAATGTTGTGGATTTTTTCATTTTGTTTTGTGTATACACAGCTTATATTTCAGGTTTACAAACAAGATTTTACCGTGTTACACAGGCAGATTTTAAAATCAAATCATCCTGTTTCTATCTCTCAAATAAAGTTTATGCCTTTTTTGTTTAATAATAATCCATACTATGAATGGTTCCTTGCATATCCTTATATAGTGGAGAGTTGGGTCATTTCTTGTTTGAAGTTATCAGAAACAATAGGATTGTGAGCATTCTAATATGATGTTTGAAGGGATTTTTGATTCTATGAGGTTTTTTCTGCATGGGCAAGTAGGTCAGAGCAAAAGCGTAACAAGTCTCAGTTGTTCTGAGCAGAGTGAACTACTCACATGGTTTTCACTCTTCCCAACAATGTATGAGGACTTCCATAGGGCAGTGTCATAGACAGTATTAAGTTCCCATACCATTTAATCATATAGTGACTTTGAAGCAATAGTTCCAAGATGGATACCATTTACAATAAAACATTTTAATGTAACAGAAAAAATAATCTGTGCAGAAAAAACATTGGAATTTTAAGCAAACATGTGCTGTGTATCAAGTGTGAGGATAAACTCTTATCATTTATCCCTTAATATAATACAACTTGGAGGTCAGAGTGGTAAATGTTTATCTCTACTATATTTTATGCATTTACTAAAGTGATTATATGGTTTGGCTCCTCTTAAAATATAATTTATAATAAAATTTAAGCTCATTCTACATCAAGACACTGTCATGAACTGAAATTCATATGGAATTCTGATTCCATTGTATGTGTTTTCTTATTATTCATATGTAATTTTCATCCCTGTATTGCTAAAAGTAACTACCTGTGATTTTCTTTCCTTGACAGGTCAACATCAAGATTATGCTAGCCTCATAAAATGTGATGGGAATGTTCCCACTTCCATTTCTTGAAAAAGGTTTTATAAAGTTCACCTTTGTATTTCCTGAAACATTAGAAAATAGTTCTGAAGATATTCGGGCTTCCAAGTCACTCCAAAATCAACTTGTCTATAAATATAGTATTGTTCTAACTTTCTATTTATTTCTGTGTTGGTTACAATAAAATGTGTTTTCAAAAGAAATGTCTTTCCATTTCATCTATTGTGTACAATTTATTTGCAAATTGGTGTCATAATGCCCTCGTCCCATGGGTTTATTGTCTGCAGACTCCATGGTGATTGCCTCATTTCATTCCCACGATTGAGAATTTGCATTTCCTTTTCTTTCTTGGTAGTAGTCTTGCTGTGGACTTACTGGTGCTTTTAATAGTTTTTTTTTAAAAAAATATATTTTAGCGTACTAGTAGAATTTTTTCTTTTGTATCTCCTTTCTCTTTTATCTGACTTTATTTTTTTTCAATTTGTTGATTTTATGTATTTTCTTAACTTCTTAAGACGAAAAGAAATCACTGATATGAATCTTTTTTCTTTTCTTTTTTATTAAGGTGAGCCTTAAACTTCTTAGCCACCTTTATCTGTATCTCATAAATCTGCTCTTCTAAAAATCCTTCCATTGAAAACATTTTAATTGTTTTGTTCTGATTATTCTGTAGGCTGTAAATAATTTAACTTTGTTGCCTAACTTTCAATCAAGGAGAATTTTCTAATGATCCCTTTTGGTTGTTGATTTCTATCTAGTTTAGTTCCACTGAAAGCGGGAATGATTTTTTTTCTGTCTATTGTTTTATGTTTCCTTGAAACTTTTTGATGGCCCCTCCTGCAGTTAATTTTGGTAAGTGGCAGACAGACATGTCTATTAGGAAGAGTAGCGAATACTGTGGTGATAGAAAGTGTCTACTTCTCAATTAAATCAAATTGCTCACTGAAGTTGTTGAGATATTTTGTAGTTTGTGGCTATTAAATATCTCCTTCTGTTGTTGAAAGAGATCAATTGAAAACTCTAACTCTGACTATGGATCTTTTTCAGCTTTATTTTGTTTTATGTATTAAATACTACACATGGCTTAATTATTTTATTTTTGCAAACTTAACACTTTTTTTGCGATGGAATCTTCTTGATTTTGCTAAAGAATACTGCTTACTTCCAGGTCTAGAGGGTTTTCAATTGTTTTTTGTTCGTTTCTTGGTTGGTTTGGGTTTGAATTATTGATTGGTTTGTTGTTGTTATGGTCTTTTGTTTTTGTTGTGGCATTGCTACACCATGATTTGATTGGTAAGTGTTTTCTCGGTACAGTTCATTTTGCCATTTACAGAATTTTGTTCAAGCACCTTACAGAGTGAAGGTAACAAATATAAAAATCACTGTTCTTGGGGGAAACACAGAAATAAAATTCCACAAGTCTCTGATCAAATTTCCACCAATTGTAGAACATTTGGTCTTGCCTTGTTTGTGCTTCTATTGAAAGACTTGTTCTGACTGTACTCTGCTGAAATACTAACAATGAATTCTCAAGCATAACTCTAACATTTGCTTAAAGGAAACTGACACATCTTCCATGGGAACATCAGTCTTCCTGAGTCTCCTCAGCGTTACACTTAGAAGTCATTAAAACAGAAACATTACAAGGAAACAAACTGCAACACCTCAAAGGCCACTTTAAGAAATGTTTCTATTCTCTGAGGATTTCATACACTGTGTTTGGCTCAAACTCACAACTGTCCCCCAAATTCTCACAGGTCTCCTCTCCCGTTGCCTACCAGAACAACTCTGCGTTCCTTTCTTTTTTACAACTTACAAGTGCAATTTGAGCTGCTCATATACTCTTGAGTATGTGACCATCTAGAGGAATGTGGTTGACCTACCAGGGGCCACACCCTTACAGAAAAAGGACTCTCCTTCTTCCATTATCTCAGTTTTCAGTAGTTTCCTATCTAAAAATAGTATTTTGTGTTAACCTCTGGACATTTCATTTGTCCAGAGTTTGAGCAAGGCTTGTGTCCACTGTTACAATTGCCATGTGTCCATATGCACAGCTGTCTTCTTGTGTTCAGAACACATTGTTACATTGTAGTCATTTGTCACCTCTATCTCTCAAACCCCCAACCCTTCTACAGATCCCTCAGACTGGGTAGGAAGGGATGTGATATATATGACCCATTTAATGTGAAGCATTTCAAGTCTCTTAGTCTCTGTACCTTAAATGGATCTTCAGGTAAATCTCCATCCCTGCAAATGGAAACTTCTTTGATGAGTGTTGAGAGATTCACTAATGTATGGGTACAATTATTCCATAAGGAGTCAGTTGAACAAAATGTCCATTTAGCAGAATTATAGTAGTCGGCTCCCCCACATCAAGGGCCCAACAATTGTGTAGCCAGAGGTTCTTGGCCTTAATAAACAATATCATATCTTCTTTTCATCTTGTGAAACAGGCCTTAATTCTACCCAGAGAGGGATAGATTACTCTCATAAAAGTTTGCAACTGCTGGAATGTCATGCCAGACCAGTTGTTATAGCTTTCAGAGGCCATGACTAAAAAAAGTTGCTAATTTAATCCTCTCCTCTAATAGAATATATAGCTGCTTCCAGGAGTAAAAATTTAGCCAGGATAGCAGAAGTTTCCTTGTCAGGACCACCTTGATTTCTGCATGTTGTGCATGGCACTCAAAGGTGTAATGTCTTCATCAGTGTTTGTAAGGTAATTGAAATAAATGGCAATGGCTTGTGATGTTTGAGCATCTATGAGACCTAGCATTAAAACTCTGTTGAAAAAATCAGATAAAAACTTACTGCTGTAGAAGCTTCCTAAAATAGATACACATTCACATATTTAAAAAGTTTAAATAGAGTTACCCTGTAAAAGCATACGATGCTCTCAGACAGAGAATTAAGAGGGTGCTTTTTACTCTTTAGAGCAGAAACCGTAAATCGATGTAGTTTCTTGTACCACAGCTTGGAATTCATGAACTGGAATACACAAAAATCCCACCACAGGTTCAAAAAACACTATGAAAAGACTGGAGGTATTTATTAGGAAACAAAAAATTCATTTGACCACTAGACAAACTGGAATCTGTGCACAATGAGGATCAATTCAATGTTTTTTT
>NW_004949107.1:2706228-2708076 GCF_000317375.1 Microtus ochrogaster
TCCCCTCCCATTCAGATCCACTTCCTATCTCCCATTAAAATCCAAAGAGGCTTCCAAGGGATAAAAAAACATAAAATAAAAAAAATTTAAAAAAATTTAAAAAAATAAAAAAAAACATAAAATAAAACAAAAACTTATAATAACTGGACAAAAATGAATAAACAGAAGAAAAAACAAAAGAAGACACAAAAAGCAGAGATCCACTGTTTTGTGCAATCAGGAAACCCATAAAAACACAAAAATGGAAGTCATAAAATATAAACAAAAACCTATGTAGTAGAAAAAGAGAAGAAAAAATGTGTTTGAATAAAATAAAGATAAAAAATAAGATAACTAAAAAAAAAGGAAGAAGAAAAAGAAAAAGCGAAAAGCCCTTACATGACATGATGAGACAATGAACCTCAAGATGCCATTGAGTTAATTTTCTGTTAGCCATCTACTGCTGGGCAAGAAACCTACTCTTAAGAACAGTTTGTTTCCAGTCTTGAATTTATGATCAAAACTCAAGTCCAAATGGATCAAAGACCTCAACATAAATCCCTTCCTAGTTCATTTTACATTCCTCAGCCAATGCATGGTCATATAAGGAGGGACATATTTAAGGGAGACCAAAGGTACTCATTCATATCCCTCCTTCTGTAAGAGGTAAGGCTCACACATACCTTTCTCATCTTCCAACACCAAGTCATCAAATAGCAAGCATATCTTAATATGACACAGAATCTACAAGACCAGTTGGCAATGTTTAAACATTTCCCTTATATTTTCATTATAAAAATAAGTTACAAAGTGGATTTCATATGATTGTATATATATAAAAGTGAAAATTTTCTGTAATTATTAAAGTCTTATAATTTTACATTGACACAAGATTTACTTCAGCTTTAAAAATGATTTGAATGCTTTTTGATCCTTCAAATGATGTTGACTATTGCCTAATTCCATTTATTTTATTCAATTCTTTGTTGTATGTTTTCATATTTGTTATTCTCCAGAATCCCAAAATTATGTCTCGAAATCTCTGACAAAAAGGTAAAATTTTCAGAAGGTTCAAATCATGCAATTTTGTAAAACCCATTTTTATAACTAAAAGTCAGAGGACAAAGTCACTGAAGCTCTCACTAAAAACTCTCTTATCCACAATAAACTGGGACCTCCACATTTCCCAGTTGCAGTCAAACAATTTGAATGTTTCTGGAGTGCCCAATGGTGAGATGAATTTGTTACAGGAAACACAAAGGTAAAACACATCATTCTGTGTTCCTCAGCTTGTCATTCACCATGAAAAGCATGGAGGTTATTCCTTCAAAGTATCTAAATAGCTTTCACATTTAAATGATCCTATAAACATTGAAGCAGACTAACTTTGAATTTTTATAGTGTTATTCATCCATACCATAAAAACAAGAGGGAAAAACATCTCACTGAATTTGTTTCATATAAAAATGAATTTTATGTAAGTAACCAACCAATCTAAAGAAAATAAGCCTGAAGTTTAGAGGGGATATTCGAAGAGAATTATGTAAGTATCAGTTTATCAAATATGTTTACCATTGGTATAGGATATTCTGCAGTATTAAGATTCAGGTATCACTATGCTGTGTATATATGTTTATATGCAAAATATCAGCTATTGAAGGACCTCCTTCCCTGCTGTTATTGTAGATTAATTGACAGACAAGAAAAGGATTTGTTTTTGAGTTTTGGGTGCTGTTACTAATACCCCTATATGGGATGGACTATGTTCTGTGTATTTTGCCATAACTTCATCCATATAAAATATATTTACAAAGCACTTGACTTTCTCCCATTCTCCCCTCTTACCCCTTTCTCTCTCTCTTTTTTTTT
>NW_004949107.1:2708227-2708969 GCF_000317375.1 Microtus ochrogaster
GTTGTGAGCCACCATGTGGATGCTGGGAATTGAACTCAGGACCTTTGGAAGAGCAGGCAGAGCTCTTAACCACTGAGCCATCTCCACAGCTCCGTCCTCTTTCTCTCTCTTACCAAACCCGGTTCTTTCAAACAAGCCCCACTCAAACTTAAATATTGGGTTTTACCTTTTCATTTTCTTTTTGGTAACCCCTTGTATTTCATTATGGTTGGTTTTGTGAGAGTTGAGTATGGGTTCTAAGGATAACTTTCCCGTGACTATGCTACTCACTCAATCAAAACAGGTTTGGTTTTTAATATCAAAATGATATTGCTTGACTTAAGATAATTTTACGTTTACTTTAAAATCAGATAAGGTGATCCCCTCAGTTTCATCATTGTTCAAGGTTCTTTTGACTATTTGGACTTTCTGTGGTACTGTATTTTGGACTCCCTTCTGTATCAGTTAGTTGTCTTTGGTTTTGCCTATGATAGGGGCCCCATGAGATTTCCCTCCTCAAGTTAGCATGCCTAGTGGTGTTGGACTTTTTTAGGTCCTCTTCAGTAGCTGTGCTTTTGAGTTATCATGTACATCTTCTCTATCATTTCTGGAAGACACATTCTCACATGAGATATCCTGCTTCTCTGGTGTTGAAGGAGAGAGTGCCTGCTTTTGGTCCTGGCTGCCCAGCTAGCTTACACCCGAAATAATTAAATCACTGCCTGGCCCATTAGCTCTAGCCTCTTATTGGCTAACTCTCATA
>NW_004949107.1:2709404-2718861 GCF_000317375.1 Microtus ochrogaster
TCCAGGTCTAGTAAGGTGAGCATCCAAACTGCCTAGGCTCCTACCAAGCCAGTACGTGCAGTAGGATCAAAACCCAGTGTCCTTGTTCTTGACTTCTCAGCAGTCCTCATTGCCCGCTATGTTCAGCGAGTCCCGTTTTATCCCAGGCTTTTTCAGACCCAGGCCAGCTGGCCTTGTTGAGTTCCCGATAGATCATCCCCAATGTCTCAGTATGTGGGTGCACCTCTTATTCAACCAATGAAAGCAACACATACATGGAAGAACCTTCTACACCACTCTGGCCCTTACACTCTTTCTGCCTCCTCTCTCAAGATGTTTCTTAAGTCTTAGGTAGAGGAAATGTGTTGCAGATCTATCAGTTGGAGTTGGTATCCCATATTCATTTATTTTCTGCTTTTTGACCAGTTGTGGTTTTCTATAATCGTCTTCTTCTTTTACAAACAGTTATTGAGTTATGAGAGCTAGTAATACTAAAAAAAGTTTGTTAAAAGTTAAAAAATACTCATATTATTATTTATTTACCTAAAATTACACAGTATATAGATGTTTACATCTACACATGCTAATTTAAATGAAGTTATACCACTGACAAAGCTTCACCACAAGAGCCAAAGTCTAACAAATATCCCAGTACCAAGCATGAAAAACCTTCTTTTGAGTTGCCAGACAAGGAAGTAAATGTGACCCCCAAAACTATATATATGATTGCTGGTGCCCTTGGTTTCACCACAAAGGTTGAAGATATCTCTATCTTCAGCCATCTCTATGGCTGGTGACACCATGTACTTTTGGTACAAGACTCAGAGGATGCTGTGCTAGATCTGACCTGAATGTTTCCTCTCCAAGTATTGGCTTTCATAATGCCAGAAATATTGTTCAAGCTTCCAAAGGGAGGAAGCAACCAAAATTTGTAGCTATGAACCACACTGCCTGTCATGGCATGATAACCTTAAGGATGCAATAATGGTAGTAATATCTTTGCAGTAACCAACATCTCTCTAATTGTAAGTCAGTTTCATATTATTTTTAGCTTCTAATTTTGCTTATGTATCATTTTCTTGCTGTTATTTCTTGTCTGAATGCTTTGTTTTAATCCACAGAATTTCTTTGAGTGTTTCTTTTAATTCTTTCTCAGGATTTCACAGATCTTTGTATTGTTCATTGAATGTTATGGTGCTTTCTCAATTATTTGATGATGTCCTTGAGGTCTTGTGTTACTGTCTGTGCACTGATATACTTTTATAAATGCACCTATTGCATTTATAGATTGATTTGAGAAGAGAAAGTATTTCAATGGCACGTCCATGGGTTCTCCCTAAGCTGGCTAGAGGAAAATGTGGATAAATTTATGGTTGGAAGTTCTTGGCTTTCTCTCCTACTTATGGATAAAGAATATGAATCTTGGGTACATGTGGATTTATTTAGTAATGGGTCCCATTAGCATTCGTAGTATCTATCTCTGAAGGGGAAGTTCTATATAATGGATTTGTTAGGAAAGCCTGGAGGCCAGGTCTGTGGAGATATCTTGCTTCTGGGGAAATCCTGTAGCATGACCAGGAAGCCAGCTGAACAGAAGACCTACATCGTAGCTCATCAAGAGCTAGCCTATGGCAAGGAAGCTCTTTGACTCTGAGTCTATAGAAATTAACATAACTGGGAGTTAGCACCCCATTTGGAAGCATAGTCTATAAGGGTTTTTTTATTTATACGTGGATATTTCAAAAACTATTGCCTGGTATACTTTATCCATACTTCCTAGATTTGTTTAATATCTTTTGGTGTTTTGTATACCTTAACAAATCCAATTTCATCAGTTTTTTTCCTGGTTCTTCTTAGCCACAACAGTTTCTCAGATTTTCCATGTTTTCAATAGCCTTGGGAAGTTTGAAGTGTACTTAACTGATAAGTGTGAAATATTTCAGTCATATTTTATAAATAGCTTTCTCATGATTATACTTAAGGTGTGGGTTTAAAGAAATAAAATGCCAAAGGTTTAAAAAAGAGAAAAAGCAAAAGGAAGCAGAGACAGAGTGGGGAGGGTATGTTTTATGTGAGTATGTGTTTAGTTTAAATATGTTTATTTGACTTTTTGGTTTCTAAAACAAGTCCTCTTACTTTTTGTTCTATTTGTTCAACTTTGATCATTGGGAATTCATTCAATTAGTCAGGACTGTGACATGTCTCTATTATTGTCTGTTGGTGCTTCACTATTTCTTTACTTTGATACTGCAAAGCACTCCAGGCTCATTTTTTGTACTTATGCTCTTTGCTAACATTTCTCTAGGGACCCTGGTTACTCTTATTGGAGAACAATATGAAAATCTGAGTTCTATGAGGTAGAACGTCTCATTGTTACTCTATATTTTTTTCCATCTGTGCCTTCTTAGCTGTAAAAAAAAAATGTTTATAAAAGTATTTTAACTCATGTAGGCATACAAACCAATTTCCACATTTAACATAAAGTAATTACAATCCATTACTGCAAGGGTCATTCCTGCTTTCTCTCCTTAATTGTTGTAATTCTTCCACTCCAACAATGAGAAGCCGAGACCCCAATTATCTTCTAATTAAACAATTAAAATTGTTTAATTTCAACATGTATGTAATACTTTCAGGATTCCTATCCTCTATTCCATGAAAACAATTTTATTAAATAGGAGACAGTTTATGTCTATTTTATTCCTTTTGATCTTTTAGACTCTAGTAGTCTTCAAAGTTCCCACGAGTCAACTGCTCTTCTTCCACCTACTCAGTAAGATTATTTCATCCATGTGTATTATGTTATTATATTCAGCATTGAATACTGATTGTTAAGCTTTGAATCTGAGATGTACCATTGGCTTATTTTGGATTCTCTATCTGGTAGTGCTGTTTTGGAAAAGCAATGAAAATTTCATTCTTGTCCTTTGAATTCTTGGCAACCACTCATATAATTGGAATCGTGATATCAACATTTGCAGTTTGATTTCATTCAGTAACATTTATTTTAGATTCATCCATGCTGTTATGTATATTAACAGTTCCTTTTTTTGTCCTTCTAAAAAGCAACCAATTTTATGAGTGCTCCTTGGTTTATTACTTATTCAAGTACTGAAAGACATCTCAGGTGCATCTGTCTCATATCAATGAATTTCCTGCTAGCACTTGTGCTATTCATTGTGTAGATGTGTATATTCTCAAGCATGCTAGTTAAGGCAATGATTGACTGTGGGTCTCTGCATCTGCTCCCATTGGTTGCTTGATGACACCTCTCTGATGACATTTGGCCTGGGCACTGATCTGTGAATGTAGTAGAATATCATTAGGAATTATTTGATGCCAGTCATGATTAGGTCTATCCTGAGTTTCTGGGCTGTCCAGCCTCTGGTTCGGCATCCAGGCAGTGTCAGGTGTGGGCTTCCTCTTATGACATGGGTCTCAAGTTGGACCAGTCATTGGCTGGCCACTCCCACAAGTTCTATGCCACCATTATCCCAGCACTTCTTTCAGGCAGAACAGATTATAGGTGGAATGTTTTGCAGAGACTCACAGCCAAACACTAGGTGAAGCCAGTGGAATGCTGAAGAAGAGGAGAAGGAATGATCGTGGGAGCCAGAGGGCTTGAAGACACCATGAGAACATAGCCCATAAAATCAACTAAGCAGGAGTTTGGAGGCTTACAGAGACTGAAGCAACAATCACAGACCTAGTAAGAGTCTGAGCTAAGACTTCTGCATATACATTATAATTGTGTAGGTTGTTGTTCTTATGGAACTCCTAACAGAGGGAATGGGGGTGTTTCTGACTATTCTGCCTACTCTTTGCACCCTTTTCCTCCTACTGGCTTGCCTCATCCAGCTTTGATATGAGAATTTATCCTTAGTCTTGTTATGCCTTGTTCCGTTAGTTTTCCTGGCAGGCCTCCTCTTTTATTTGAAGGGAGACAGAGGAGAAGTGGATCTTGTGGAGAGTGGATGTCAGGAATGAGACTAGAAGAAGGGGTAAATATGGTCATGATGTGTATGAAAGAAGAATAACAAACAAAAGCAGAATGCATGTATTGTCTTAGTTTGAGTTTCTATTGCTGTGAAGAGGCATCGTGTTGACTGTAACTCTTACAGAGGAAACTATGAAATTGAAGCTGACTTATAATTTCATAGGTTTAGTCCATTATCATCATGGTGGGGCATGGCAGCATGCAAACAGATATGGAACTGGAGAAGGAGCTGAGAGTTCTACGTCCTGATCCACAGGCAGCATAAAGAGAGACTGCCAAACTGGGCATGGCTTGAGTATATATGACACTCAAAGTCCAACTCCACAGTGATATACTTCCTCCAACAAGGCCACAGATACTCCAATAAGGCTGAACTTTCTAATGGAGCTGCTCCCTATGGGCCAAGCATTCATACACATGAGTATTATTATTTTTGTTTTGCTCAACATTCAATAATGAGGTACCAACCTTTATTCCTCCAAGTTCCTCCCATTTCTTTCCTCTGGATCCATTCCCTTTATATCTCTCATTAGAAAGCAACAGGCTTATAAAGCATAACAATCAAACATGAAAAATAAAATATAAAAAGATAAAGAAAAGCAATCACATCCAAGTTTGACAAGGCAAATTCAAAAGAGTCCAAAGATCAGGTTTAATAATGAGACATACACTCATTCACACACTCAGTTCCATAAAAAAGTTAAGCTATAAGCTATAATACATACAGAGAAAACCTGGTGTAAATCTGTGTAGGTCCTATGCTTGCTGCTTTACTCTCTGCACTCATATGATCCTTGCTTAGTTAACACAGAGGATCTTGTTCTTCTGATGTACTCCATTCCCTGTGGCATTTTCACTCTTTCTATCTCTTCTTCTGCAGGGTTCCATGAGCTCTTCAGAGAAGGGATTTGATGGAGACCTCCCATTCAGACTTGTTGAAATAGGAGCGGTGGGGCTGCGTCCCCAGCACCCCGCTGCCCGCAAGGCTAGCTTTACCCAAAATAATTACACGGACACTGTATTCTTTTAAACACTGCTTGGCCCATTTCTATCTAGCCTCTTCTAGACTAATTCTCGCAGCTGGACTAGCTCATTTCTTATAATCTGTTGTAGCCCAAGAGGTGGCTTACCAGGGAGCTTCTAGCCTACGTCCATCCTGGGTCGGAGCTTCATCGCATGTGCCTCAGAGAGCAGAGCTATCCCCGCGTCCGCCCAGGAGCCGGGAGCATGGCGTCTCTGCTCCAGACAGCAGAGCTGTCGAGTCTGAGTTCACTTCCTCTTCCTCCCAGCATTCTGTTCTGTTTACTCCACCCACCTATGTTCTAAACTATGAGCCCAAGCAGTTTGTTTATTACTTAACCAATGAAATCAACAGATTGATATATGACACTCCCACATCACAGACTCTCTCTGAGTAATGTTCAGTTGTGAATCTGCATCTGTTCCCATTTGGTGTTGGAAGAAGCATCTCTGGGGATGGCTGTATAAGACAGTGAATGCTATATGAATATAGCAGAATACCATTAGGAATCATTTTATTGATACATATTTTAGACCAGTATTATTTGGTTTTACCCTAGGTGTCAGGATATCTATTCTCTGGTTATTGATTACCAAAGCAGTGTCTGATATGGGTTCTATCTAGTCAAGGGGGTCTTGAGTCAAATCAGACCTTGGTTGGCTACTTCACCAAGTTCTGTGCCACCATTTATTTCCCTAGCATATATTCTAACATGACAGATTATAGGTCAAGGGTTTTGTGGCTGGGTTGTGTCTGCATTTCTTTTAAATAGCTTGCAGAATATCTTCCAACAACAAAGACTTTAAAATGTAGGGGTGAAGGTTTCATGCAAACACCAGCTGAACTTCTCCATGTTCACTGAGTTGTATGGATGTTGTCTTGAGGAATGGGACCCCACTGTCAGTTTGTTGAGAGACACCTGGTGTCTTAGCAGCAGCCTGGGATATTTAGGGATTTTGATGTGACCCACCCCCACTTGGCCAAGAATTCTATTGAATGCTGTTAAGTCCCACTACTGGAATTCTATTTTAACAAGAGATGTCCAGTTAAGACCCAATATCCCCCACTAAAACCATTTCATATATTTTAGGAAGCTTCCCCCACACTGTGTTTCTATATCATCTTTCAAATGATCCTCAATTCCACATGTATCTCCACACATCCTCTTCCATTATACTATTGTCCTTCTCACTCCCTACCTAATCTTCCTGTTATCATCCCCACTGCCTCTAGTACAACTTGAAAATGTATTCCATTTCTCCCTCTCAGGGGTATACATGTGTCCAACCTAGACACTTCCTCTACATCTAACCTCTCTGAGTCTACAGATTTTATTTTGGTTTTTTATTTACTTGAGAGGTAATGTCCACATATAAGAAATATACACTATATGTGCCTTTCTGGGTCTTGGTTACCTCACTCGGGGTTATTTTTTTCTAAAGCCATACATTTGCTTGCAAATTTTATAATGGCAACTTTTTAACAGCTAAATAATATTCCATTGTGAATATGTACCACATTTTCTTTATCCATTATTCTCTTGAGAGACATCTTAGTTTTTAAGATTTTCTGACTATTCGATGCCAAAAAAAAAAACTTAGACAAAATACAATACCCCTTCATGATAAAGGTCTTGGAGAGAGTAGGGATACAAGGAACATACCTAAACATAATAAAGGCAATATACAGCAAGCCAACAGCCAACATCTAACTAAATGGAGAGAAAAATCACAGAGATCCCACTGAAATCAGGAACAAGACAAGGTTTTCTACTCTCTCCATATCTATTCAATATAGTTCTTGAGGTCTTAGTTAGAGCAATAAGACACCAAAAAGGAGATCAAAGTGATACAATTTGGTAAAGAAGAAGTCAAGCTCTCACTCTTTGCTGATGATATGATAGTAAACATACGCGACCCCCAAAATTCTACCAAGGAACTTCTACAATGCATAAACACTTTCAGTAATGTAGCAGGATACAAGATTAACTCAAAAGAAAAAAAACAGTAGCCCTCCTTTAGTCAGTTGAAAAATGGGCTGAGAAAGAAACCAGAGAAACATCACTTTACAAAATAGCCACAAATAGCATAAAATATCTTGGAGTAACTCTAACCAAACAAGTAGAAGACTTGTATGACAAGAACTTTAAATCTTTGAAGAAAGAAATTGAAGAAGACACCAAAGTGGGAAAAAATCTCCCATGCTCTTGGGTAGGCAGAATTAACATAGTAAAAATGCCAATCTTACCTAAAGCAAGCTACAGATTGAATGCAATGGCCATCAAAATCTCAGCAAAATTCTTCACAGACCTAGAAAAAACAGTACTCAACTTCATATGGAAAAGCAAAAATCTCAGGATAGCCAAAACAATCCTGCACAATAAAAGAACTTCTGGAGGCATCACAATCCTTGACTTCAAACTCTTCTACAGAGCTGCAGCCTGGTATTGGCATAACAGACAGGAGGACCAATGGAACTGAATAGAAGACCCTGATATTAATCCACACTCTTTCAAACACCTGATTTTTAACAAAGAAGCAAAAAATATCAAATGAAAAAAAGAAAGCATATTTAACAAATGGTGCTGGCATAACTGTATATCAACATGTAGAAGAATGAAAATAGACCCATATCTATCACCCTGCACAAAACTGGCTACCATGAATAGAGCAGCAATGAGTATGGTTGAGCAGGAGTTCTTGTGTTAGGATGGAGCATCCTGTCAGAATATGCCAGAGTGATATTGCTGGATCGTGTGTTGTAGATTTCTTCTCACCCTTCTGAGGAACTGTCACACTGATTTCCATAGCGGCTGTGCAAGTTTGCACTACCATCAGCAAAGAATGAGTGTCCCTCTTACTCCACATTCTCACCAGCATGAATTGCTACTTGTGTTTTTTATTTTAGCTATTCTGACAAGTGTAAGATAGAATCTCCAAGTTGTTTTGGTTTACATTCCCTTAATTGCTAAATGTTGTGGAATATTAGTTTAAGATGTGTTACATTCATTTATGCCGAGAAATATTTGTTTGGTAATGCAAACATGTGTTACATTCTTTCATGTTGCACTTGTTTAACTCTGTAAAGCTGTATTACCCTACCTGCCTAAAACACTGGATTGATCTAATAAAGATCTGGATAGTCAATAGCTAGGCAGGACAGATAAATAGGTGGGGCTTGTAGGCAGAGAGAATAAATAGGAGCAGAATTCTAGGAAAGAATTCAAGGAGAGAGAGAAAAGGAGGGTGAGAGGAGCATTCCAGGGGTCAGAGACCCAGGCCCATAGCCAGCAAAGGAATAAAAAGGAAATATATAGAGAAAAAAGAAAGATAAAATCCCAGAGGCAAAACACAGTCAAATTAAATTAGAAAAGCTGGCTAGAAACAAGCCAAGCTAAGGCCACATATTCGTAAGTAAGAATAAGTCTCTGTGTATTTATTTGGGAGCTGGATGGTGGGCTCCCAAAAAGTAAATAAAAAAATAAATAAATAGAGCTAAGAATGGTGAACACTTTTTAAGTTTTTCTCAGCTGTTTGAATTTCATCTGTTGAAAAATATCTCTTTAGAACTGTACCGCATTTTTAATTGGACTATTTAAATTTTTTGGTATCTAGTTTCTTGAGTTATTTGTATACAGTGTGTGCTAGACAACTATCAGATATAGAGTTGGCTAAAAAAAAAAAAAAAATCCCATTCTGCACGCTGCCACATTTTAACAAGTGATGGTATCCTTTACCTTACAGAAACTTTTCAGTTTCATGAGGTCCCATTAACTAATTGTTGATCTTAGTGCCTTCATGATCAGTGTTCTGTTGAGGAAGTTGTTTCCTATGCCAAACCATTCAAGGATATTCCCCACTTTCTTCTATATCAGGTTCATTATAGCTGGCTTTATGTTGCGGTCTTTGATTCACTTGGAATTAAATTTTGTTGAGGGCGATAAGTATACATCTCTTTGCATTTTTCTACATGTAGACATCCAGCTTGGCTAGCACCATTTGTTGAAGACCCTGCCTTTATCCAAGTGTGTATTTCTGGATTCTTTATTTAAAAATATCAGGTGCCCATATGTGTGTGAATTTATAACTGGGTCTTCAATTTGATTATATTGATCAATGTGTCTGTTTCTATGCAAATATCATGTGATTTTTATTGTTGCAGCCCTGTAGTATAACTTGAAATCAGGAATAGTGAGACTGCCAGCAGTTCTTTTATTGTACAGGATTGTTTTAGCTATCTGGGCTTTTTGCTTTACCATGTGAAGTTAAATACTTTCAAGATCTATGAAAACTTGTGTTGGAATTTTTATGGGGATGGCTTTGAATTTTTAGATTGCTTTTGGTAGGACGGCTCATTTTACTAAGTTAATTCTACTGATCCATCAGCACGGGACATCTTTCCAACCCTGTTATCTTCTTCAATTTTTTTTCTTCAAGGACTTGAATTTTTATCATACAGAT
>NW_004949107.1:2720442-2727542 GCF_000317375.1 Microtus ochrogaster
TAACACCAGCTTGATTCTTGTGTCTTTTTGCTAGGAGTATCTTTTTCCATATCATTTGCCCTAAGGTAATACCTGTCCTTGATGCTTAGGTGTGTTTCTTCAATTCAGCAAAAGAATGGGTTCTTTTTTATATCCATTCTGTTTTTCTGTTACTTTTTTTTAGAGAGGCTACTGATACTGAGAGGTATTAATGATCAATGATTGTTGATTCCTGTTATTTTGGTGGGAGTGTTGGTTGGTGGTGGTGATAGTGGTTGAGATCATGGTATGCTGTGTATGTGTGTGTGTGTGTGTGTGTGCATGCGTGCATGTGTGTGTGTGTGCTCCCCATGTTTGATTTTATTGATATGAAATTATTTCTTTAATTTCATGGGTGTAGTTAATCTCCTTAGGTTGGAGTTTTCATTCTAGTAGCTTTTGTAGTGTTATATTTGTAGGTACACATTGTTCAAAATTGTCCTTATCATGGAATATCTTATTTTCTCCATCTGTGCTGATTGAAAGTTTTTCTGAATATAGTTTTCTGGACTGGAGTCTGTGGTCTCTTAGAAGGTGAAGCACATCTATCCAGGTCTTTCTGGCTTTTAGAGTCTCTACTTAGAAGTCAGGTGTAATTCTAATAGGTTTGCCATTATATGTTACTTACTCTTTTTCCATTCCAGCTTTTAATATTTTTCTTTGTTATGTATGCTTGGTATCATATGTTTAGTATTGATTATTATGTGGTGAGGGGATTTTCTCTTTCCTTTCAATTTATCTGGTGTTCGATCTGCTTCTTGTCCTTTTATGAGCATCTCCTTTAGGTTAGGAAAATTTTGTTTTATGATTCTGTCAGAAATACTTTCCGGGCCTTTGAGCTAGAATTCTTATCCTTCCTATATTTCTATTATTCTTCAGGTTGGTCTTTTCATAGTGTTCCATTTTGTGTTAAGAGGTTTTTAAGATATAACTTTTTTTTTAACTGATGTATCAATTTCTTCTGTCTTTTACTCAATGCTTGAGATTCTTTCTTCTGTCTCTTACATTCTGTAAGTGAAGCTTGTCTCTGTGGTTACTCTTTAAATTCCTAAATTTTTCATTTCCAGAATTCCTTCCGTTTGTGTTTTCTTTATTGATTCTGTTTTCATTTTCAGGTCTTGAACAGTTTTATTCATTTCCTTTGACTATTTATTTTTCATTTGGGTTTTTTCCTGTTTTGTTTGGGTTTTTTTTGTTTGTTTGTTTGTTTTGATTTTCGAGACAGGGTTTCTCCATAGCTAGTCTTGGTTCCTGTCCTGGAACCAGCTCTTCTAGACCAGTCTGGCCTTGAACTCACAGAGATCCGCCTGCCTCTGCCTCCCGAGTGCTGGGATTAAAGGCGTGCGCCACCACCACCCGGTTTGTTTGTATTTTTTTGCATTCCACTAAGGAATTTATTTATTTCCTCTTTAAGGACCGCTATCATCATTATACGGTTATTTTTAATGTCTTTTCCTTGTATTTCAGCTATGTGACCATATTCATGGCCTGGTGTGATATGATAGCTGGACTCTAGTGGAAACATATTTCCCTTCCAATTATCGATTATGTTTTTACGCTGGCGTCTGGGTATCTGAGTTCAGTATGATTATAGGTCTAGGTGCTAATTTCTGGATTTGTCTTCACTGGATAAGGGTTTCTTTCTTCTCTGGGTATTTTGGAGAGTGTGATGACTGTGTGCTACCTGCTTACCTGGCCTGCTCTGCTGGTGTGTTAACAGTGAATGCCTACTGGTGTTGGAAGCTAAAATACTGGGATGAGTTGGGTGAAGGAAAGCTGGGGAAGAAGTTCTTTGTGTTCCATTGGGATGATGTCAGAGAGGAAAGGGAGACTACAGTAGCTTTTCTGCTACAGAGCTGGGGATGAGACTGGGGGAGCGAGGTGGAATTGAAGGAAGAAAATGAGAGGTGTGGATCAGTCTTCATCCTACTTGTTGCTCTAGGAGGAGAGGCCATTGTCCTTGTAAGGGTTGGGGGCTGGGGTGACACAGTGAGTGTGGGGTGAGGGCATGAGAGGAAGATCTGTGGGATCCACAGAAGATGACAATAGGAGTCAGCGGAGACCGCCATGTGTTCTGCTGCAGAACTGAGTATGAGACTAGGGGATTGATTCTCTGAGAACAAAGTGAGAAAAGAAAATCTGCAGGCAAGATACCTGGTTTTCTGCCAGGCCAATTATTATACTTTTAAAGGTGACTTCTGAGAGTGGTATAAGGTGTATTTTATATAAGTAGTTCCTATTGTAAGCCATTATTTATAGAGAATGCTACCCTCTTTCTGTTGAATTCTTTTTGTATCATTATATCTTTATTTTTGATCACGAAGTGAGATGTATTTAATATCTCTTGAAGAAATAGAAATAGATTTAGACAAGTTCCATTATTAAAGCAAGCAGGCTTTTATTTCACTAACGGTATAAAAATTGAGCAAAATTACATTCAGGTTTTTAGTATTTAATTTTAACGTGTTAAATTTATTATTAATACTTCACAGGTACAAATTTTAAAACTGACAGACACAAACCTGGATGTAGCAGCAAATGTAACTCAGATTGTAAATAAATACATCAAATAGCATATCATGAAACACAAAATATTAATAACCAATAATCAAACATAATTAACTTTTATATATTATTAAATATATGATGGTGTGCCTTCCTTATGGAACAGACATATTTAATGAATAGACCAGTGAGAATTTCCAAAAAGAATATTAAAATAACTTTACTTTGAGTTATAATAAGCTGGTAAAAAAAAACTAGAAAAGTGGGATAAGATAATGTTGTAGAATATTAACTTTGCAAAGATGTGTTGCATTTGTTTATGTTGCAGAATATTACTTTAACTGTGTAAAGGTGTGTTATTTTTGTTCATGCTACATTTATTCAATCATGTAAAGATGTGTTGCAACTGTTTTCACCTCGCCTGCACCTGAATAGTCTATTAAAGAGCTGAATGGCAAATAACTAGGCAGAAAAAGGATAGGGTGGGGCTGTACTCTCCCTCTGCCCCACCAACCTGATCCCTCAAGCTCCCATCCCCCACCCTCCCCAGTCCACCTATGAAATCTCTTCTATTTCCCCTTCCCAGGGAGATCTGGGTGTCTCTCCATGAACCTCCTTGTTCCCTAGCCTCTCTGGGTCTGTGAATTATACTAAGATTGTCTTTTATGGTATAGTTAATATCTACTTATGAGGGAATACATACCATGTTTGTCTTTCTGGGTATGGGTTATCACACTTAGTATTATTATTTTTTCTAGTTCCATACACTTGCCTTCAAATTTCATGATGCCACTTTTTTTAACAGTCGAGTAATACTCTGTTGTGTAAATGTACATTTTTCTTATCCTTTCTTCCATTGAGATGCATCAGGGTTGCTTCTGGGTTCTGGGCAATATGAATAAAACTGCTATGAATATAGTTGGGCAAGTGTCCTTGTGGTATGATTGTGCATCCTTTGGGTATATGCCTAAGAGTGGCATAGCTTGATGTTGAGGTAGATTGATTCTCAGTTTTTCTGAGAGACTGCCATATTGATTGCTACAGTGGCTGTACAAGTTTGCACTCCCACCAGTAAAGGAGGAAAGTTCCTCTTGCTCCACATCCTTTCCAGCATAAACTGCCATTTGTGGTTTTGATCTTGGCCATTCTGACAGGCATATAAAATCTCAAAGTCATTTTGGTTTGCATTTCCCTGATGGCTAAAGGTGTTGAGGATTTCTTTAAGTATTTCTCTGCCATATGAAATTCTTTTGTTGAGAATTCTGCTTAGGTTTGTAGACCATTTTTAAATTGAATTATTTGTGGGTTTTTTGATGTCTAAGTTCTTGAGTTCTTTATATATTTGGAGATCAGTTTTGTGTCAAACACGGTGATAGTAAAGATCTTTTCCCATTCTGTAGGCTGCCATTTTCTCCTATTGGCAGTTTCCTTTGCCTTACAGAAGCTTTACAGTTTCATGAAATTCCATTTATTAATTATAAATCTTAGTATATGTGCTACTTTGTCTAATCAAAAAGTTTTCTCCTGTGCCAATGTATCCAAGGCTATTACCCACTTTCTTTTCTATCAGGTTCAGCATAACTAGATTTATGTTGAGGTATTTTATCCACTTTGTCTTGAGTTTTGTGTGGAGTGATAGATATGGATCTACTTGCATTCTTCAACATGCCAGTTGTACCAGCACCATTTATTGAAGATACTTCCTTTTTACATTGTATAATTTTGGCTTCTTTGTTGAAAATCGGGTGTCCATAGGTGTGTGGATTTATGTCTGGGTCTTTGATTTGATTCCAATGATACACCTGTCTGTTTCTATGTCAATACCATGTTGTTTTTATTATTATAGCTCTGTAATAGAGCTTGAGACCAGGAATAATGATACCTCCAGATGTTCTCTTGCTGTACAGGATTGTTTAAGATATCCTGTATTTTTTTTCCATATAAAGTTGAGTACTGTTCTTTCAAGGTCTGTCTGCAAAAAAAAAAAAAAAATGTGTTGGAATTTTGATGGGATTGTGTTGAATCTGTAGATTTCTTTCAGTAAGATGGCAAATATTACTATGTTAATCATATTATTCATGAGCATGGCAGATCTTTCCATCTCAGATATTTTCTCCAATTTCTTTTTCAAAGACTTGAAGTTCTTGTCCTACAGGTCTTTTCGCAGTACTCCATTGTGTAAATGTACCACATTTTCCTTATCCATTTTTCAGTAAAGGGCATTTGGGTTGTTTCCAGATTCTGGTTATGACAAATAATGTTGCTATGAACATAGCTGAGCACATGTTCTTGCAGTATGATTGCGCATCCTTGGGTAAAAGTGGGATTGCTGGATCTTGAGGTAGGTTGCTTCCTAATTTTCTAAGAAATTACCATACTTATTTCCAAAGTTGCTGTACCAGTTTGCACTCCTACAATCAATGGATGAGTGTTCCCTTTATCCCACATCTTCTCCAGCATAAGTTTCCATCAATGTTTTTTTTTTTTTATCTTGGCCATTCTTACAGGTGTAAGATGGAATCTCAGAGCTGTTTTGACTTACATTTCTCTGATGACCATTTTAAATCCATCTGTTGGGAGTTTCCTGTTTAAGTATGTACCCCATTTTTAAATTGGATTACTTGTTCTTTTGATGCCCAATTTCTTGAGTTCTTTGTATACTTTGGAGATCAGCCCTCTGTCTGATGTGGAGTTTGTAAAGATCTTTTCCCATTCTATAGGCTACCATTTTGTCTTGTTGACCATGTCTTTTGCTATACAGAAGCTTCTCAGTTTCAAGAGGTCCCATTTATTAATTGTTTCTCTCAGTGTCTGTGCCACTTGGGTCATATTTAGGAAATGGTCTCCTATGCCAATGCTTTCATGTGTACTTCCCAGTTTCTCTTTCTATAAGGTTTTTACTATTAATTCTTAAAGGTAATTATTGTGATGTTCTTATACAAATTTTGTATTATACATATTCCCAAATTCTTTCTATTATGTACCCAGGAGTGAAAATAGAGTCCTAGTATAAATGTATCCATACTAACAATGGTATTAATTGTGATTAAAAACTGGTGCTGAGTCTGTGTATTCCCATGAGGTTGCTTAAGATTTCTAAAATTACTTCAGATACAGGCTAACACTGGACACGACAGTTGGAGAGTCTCAGTGAAGCATTATATACATTGGGCTGGCCTGTGGGCATATCTAGAGAAGACTGTCTTAAATTAATGATGTGAATAGGTCCAACTCATAGTGGGCTGCACCAATTCCCTACATAAAGAGTCTGCACTGTGTGAGCACAGAAACTGACCTAAGCACAAGTGAGCAAGCAAACAAGAAGTATGGGGCATTTGTTTGTTTCTGCTCTTGAATATTGAGGTGACATGGCTAAGCCTTGTTAAATTCTTGAGACTTTGGCTTTTCTGGTATCATAGACTGCACCTGAACTGTGTTCTAAAATAAACTCTTTCTTCCCAAAGTTGCTTTTGTCAAGATATTTTAGCACACTAACAGAAATAAAACTAGAGCATAAAGTGGTGTTAATCTTTCAAATGTAACTATAACTGGCAATGGTGGTGTGTGCCTTTAATCCCAGATTTCAGGAGGCAGAGGCAGTGGGATCTCTGTGAGCTCAAGGCCAGCCTGGTCTACATTCAGGATAGACAGGGATATATGGAAGCACCCTGTCTTGAAATAATTAAGTGTAACTATTACAAAGTATTCTGAAATACCACTGTACTTTTTATTTGCATTTGATAGTTAGTAAAATGACTAAACACCATTTTAGTATTCATTGACTGAAAGATAATTATGTTCCTTTGTACATTTCTTTGTGAAATGACTGTAGTCATTTTTTAAGTTGTATTTTTTCTTAATAGTCTACAGAAATTTTTTCATTTTGGATATGAGATATTTATTGATTATAGGTGTTCCAATTCTCTATGACACTAAACTACTTTCATGCTTACTTAATGATGTAATTTAGTGAACTGAACTTATTAAGCTTAATGAAGCTCAATTTATTAATCATTCCCTTTATTCCCGTTATAAATGGTAATTTTTGCACCATATTAAGTAATTTTTCTTCTCTGCTAAAATAAAAAATATTGAAGTTTGTATTATATTCTAGAAATGTTGAGGTCTTATATCCTTATTAAGTAATATTTAGTCTGAATCATTTTCCTGTTCACCATAATTCAATGATCATATCTTCCCTTTTTTCATAAAGACATTCTATTAATCAATTACCACTCATACAAAATGTTTTCTACTGGTCATTTACTTCAAATCTCACCATTGTTATATATAAAAGCTCAGAAGTATACAAGGAGCTTTCTGTATTTACTATTTTAATGTCACATGTGCATCTGTCTGCCTTCAAGCCCATGTCATGTCTAAACAATTCTTTCTACTAAATCTTATAAATGGAATTTGTATCTGATTTGGTTTAAATATGTAATATCCCCCATATACTTATATTTGAGAACTTGGCATCCAACTTCTAGTGCTACTTAAAGACTACAAAGCTTACCAGCCTGGTCTACAGAGCTAGTTCCAGGACAGGCTCCAAAACCACAGAGAAACCCTGTCTC
>NW_004949107.1:2728128-2729647 GCF_000317375.1 Microtus ochrogaster
CAAGCATGGGCATGCTTCTCTCCCCCACTGCCACCTTCCCTGCCACTTGGTAATTTGCACAACTTCCGGTTTATACTCCCGGCTCCTGAGTTCTGGGCGTCTTACTCCATGTACAGAATTGATTTGTTTCTAATTTGTCAAGCAAAGCATATTTCTTAGTATTTAACCAACATCAAGGCAGGGAATCCTAAGCAGCTCAAGACTGTTCATGGCACCAGGTTGTGCTGCTAGTCGTGACTCTGCAACCACAACACCTACTGGACAATAAAGATTATTACACCTAAAACAATTTACTGAACATCATACCAGTAAAATATTTTATTAATTGATAAATCAATAAATTTGAAAGTTATATAATGGCAGACAACATTACCATGGAAAATTTTAGTAACTTTTTTGCTAATACTATGGATTGTATTCTGCAAAGCTTATATGGTTATGGTGATACATCCATTTATTGGATATTGAGACTCAGTTTTTTTCTTCATATTATATCCTTAAGAAAATGGTTTGATAACAGAGTCAAGAATGAGGCACATTTAGAAATGTTACAGTCTTTACACACTAATAATGAACAGCTAACTGACAGGATTAATACCATCAAAAATCAAAAGTTACCTGAAAAAATTAATACTATTGAAAAGGGTAACATTAATTTGACAGACAAAATTGAATCCATATCAAAGGATACTGAGAAATCAACTGAAAGAATTCATAATGTTAAATTTGACAACCAAAATTTGTTTAAAAGTTGTTATAGGTTAACAAATAGAGTATCTCTCCAGGAAGGCAATCTGCATGCTATCCAAATAATGTCCAAAATTGAGGTGTTATCTTTAAAGGAAAACCAAAGCATGAGATGGGATAAATACATAAGGCTAGAAGAACAGAGAGGAAAGCTAGGACCATATATGGCTAATATTTCAGTGAATTTATGGGATCACGACCTGCTGCAGCAATAGCACACTCTGATTAACATTCCTGTAGTCCCAGAAACTCATAATTCTGGGAAGGATATTATAAGGTACTATACACAAAGGTCACCAGCCATTTGGGATGTACAAGAACCTAAAGCAACTAGCAAACCTATAGAGGTACCAACAGCTCTACATTTAAAATGGTTAACTGAGAAACAAATTTGGGTTATACAGTGGCCATTAACAGAAGACAAACTGCAGGCTTTAGAACAGCTGGTACAGGAGCAACAAGATGCTCACCATATTGAAGAATCATTTAGCCCTTGGAATTCTTCTGTATCTGTTGTTTAAAAAAAATTGGGTAAATGGAAAATGGTGACAGCTCTAAGAGCTGTCAACAAGGTAATTCAACCTATGGGCCCCCTACAGTCTTGAATTCCTCTGTTTTTTCTATTACCAAAAGGATGGCCTCCTATAGTTATTGATTTAAAAGATTGTTTCTTCAAAATACCTTTACAAGAAAAGGACAGAGTAAAATTTGCCTACACACTGCCTACTTATAATAATTTTCAGCCTTCTAGGAGATACCAGTGACCGTCCTT
>NW_004949107.1:2729823-2731159 GCF_000317375.1 Microtus ochrogaster
CAGACTCTTGATGACTTTTAAAGATTGTTAGGAGACATTTCTAGTCTATGACCTGCTGTTAGGATAATACCTGATCTAATAGTTCATTTAAACAAAACCTTGGATGGTGATAAAGACTGAACAGTACCAGAGAATTAACAGTTGAAGCAGAAAAGGAATTGACAATTGTTGAGGAGAAATTACAGGAGGCACATGTGGATAGGGTGACTCAAAATCTTAATTATGTTCTAGTTATAATGCCTTACAGAAATTCTCCTACAGAAATTTTAATGTAGAGGGAAGATATTATCTTAGAATAGATCTTTTTACCACTTAAACCAAGTAAAAAATTAAAAACGTATGTGGAAAACATCTCTGAATTAATTATAAAAGGTAAATTGAGACTCTGTCAATTAGCAGGTATAGAGCCAGCAGAGATTATATTGCCTTATACCACTGATGAAATAAAAAGGTTATAGGAAGGCAATGAACCATGTCAAAGAGCTTGTGCTGATTTGGGGGGAGAAATTAATAGCAATTATCTCTAAAGTGATAGACTTAACCTTATAAAGAGAACTTCTTGGATTCTTCCCGGAACTGTACATGATGCTCCAATTACTGGAGCCTGTACATTTTATACTGATGCAAATAAATTAGGGAAGACAGGTTACAAATCAGAAGAATAAAGCAACTTGGAACAAAGCCCTTATAATTCTGTCCAAAAGGCAGAATTATATGCTATTCTCATGGTCTAAGGGATTTTAAAAGAACTCTTAATATAGTTACTGATTCACAATATGCAGAAAGAGTTGTTTTGCATATTGAAACTGCTGAATTTATATCACATGATACAGAGTTGACTTCATTATCCATACAGGTTCAAGATATAATCAGGAATAGGCTTTCTACTATATACATAACACACATTTGATCCCATGTGGGTCTGCCAATCCTCTAGCACAAGGTAATGCAGAAATTGCTTGATTACTGATTGGAAATGTGTTGAAAGCCTCAGAACTCCATAAGAAACATCATGTCAATAGCAAAGGTTAAAGAAAGAGCTTTCTATTACAGGGCAACAAGCTAAAGAGATTATAAAGAAATGCCCTACTTGTTCTTTCTATAACCAAACACTACTATCTGCAGGGACTAACGCAAAAGGTATTCAAAGCAATAAAATATGGCAGATGGATGTGTTCCAATTTGCATAATTTGGAAAATTAAAATATGTACACCACGCCATTCACACTTATTCAGGTTTTCAGTGGGCAACTGCTTTAAGCTCAGAAAAGTCTGATTCAGTAATCACACATTTATTAGAAGTTATGGGCATCATGGGTATACCTGCACAAATAAA
>NW_004949107.1:2744107-2748115 GCF_000317375.1 Microtus ochrogaster
CTGTAGGAATTCCTACCACCAGTAGTTTTTAAGTTACCTGCTCACTTGGATGTGGCCTCTTAAACTATTTATGCTGATTCAAAGCACGCATCTGGCCTCTTTTCCAACTGCAGGATTCAGTTGCTGTTCCCCATACCATAAGAGGATTATGCTCTGTGAGTTTACCCCTAAATAAACAATCTTTTATTATATGCAATTCTGAACTAGTGTAGGATTTCTTTTTTTGTGTCCTCCTTCAATGCAGATCAACCTTGCAATATGTTCCTATTTTTGTGAAGATAATTGTTTGGTGACAATATTTAATGATAAAAGGACAATACTACACCAAATGAATCCCTAAAGAATTAGAAAAAATATTAACATAGAAGGATCTTTGTTGTAGCACACCAATTACAAAGACACTAGAAATTGAATGGATGATTATTTTTGAAAGTATTACCAATCTACACAAGTACAGAAAACAAGCAAAACATTAGCTCTTGCATGACTCAAAGCATTACACACACCAAAACAAACATCCTCTCACGATGCTCAGATATAGTAAAATTAAAATCAGGGCCTCCCTCCACATTGGAGTCATTCCAAAGCATTTTGTTCAATGTAACTTTGTTAGAACATAGCTAAATCAAATATAAAACTCAAATAGTTTCTTTGGTCCCTTTCTCATACATATCTCAGGAACACTGCATCAAGAACCTACAATAATTTTTATTTAGGCTTGTTTTAAACTAGCTCTGGTTTGTCTACAGATGTCACCACTTTTTGCTTCCTATTGATCAGAAAGCATGTTTCGTGAAAGAGTATTTATATCCCCTTGGGATTCTCTAATCAATCAATGCTTAGAGCATAAAAGAGACACCAATGGCATCATGATGGAGCCTTATGGAAAGCAATTCATAGTCAAAATTTCGCTCACCTCAGTTCCCACATAGAATGTAGCCCTACCTTCTGTGCTACAGAGAGTCCATCCCCATTATGGTTAAACATTCTTCACTTATGCTATACTTTCAAGTTATCTCTACTAAGGTAAACAAGATTGTCTCCTCCAATAAGTCCTCTCTCTTGCATGCATATGTATGAATAGACACCTGCCCATACCCACAAATGCACAAACAAATATATATATAATCCATCCTTTTAAACTCATTTTAAAAAATGGCATAATATCTCTAGGAGCTTTACTTACCATGGTTGCAGTCTAACTTCAAAATACTAAATATTAGAGCTTCAAATCACGGTGCTTAGACCATAAGCCACTTGTGGCTATTTGAAACTCATGCAGATCCATCTCAAACACAAAAACACATATTTATTTTAAGATGGTCTTACTTATTTGGTGCTTTGCCACTGAACAAAATACCTCATGACTCACCATCATCCCTTAGGTACTTCAGCTAACAGATAAAGATGATGCTTTAAAAATTCCCTTTCTGAGGATAGCCAAGGTACAATCCACAACCCCTGAGAGGCTAGGTAACAAGGAGGACATTAAGAGAGTCCTGCATATATGCCCCTGGGAAGGGGAAATAGATAAAGATCTCCTGAGAAAACTGGGATCACCTGGGGAGGGGCAATGAAGCGAAAGAGGAGGGGGAGAACATGAGAGAGTGGGATGTTTTAGTTGAAGAAGGGCCAGAGTTGAAGAAGTGTAAGGAAAGAGTTTTCTTGATAGAGGGGGCCATTATAGGGTTAGTGAGAAACCTGGTGCTAGAGAAACTCCCAGAAATCCACAAGGATGACCCAGTAAGACTACTAGCAATAGTGGAGAGAGACAGAACTGGCCTTCGCCTGTAATCAGGTTGATGACCATCCTAATTGTCATCATAGATCCTTCATTCAGTAACTGATAAAAGCAGATGCAGAGATCCACAGCTAAGCACTGGGCCAAGTACCTGGAGTCCAGTCAAAGGGAGGGAAGAGGGATTATGTGAGAAAGGGAATCAAGGTCATGATGGGAAAACCCATAGGGACAGTTGACCCAAGCTAATGGAAACTCACTAACTAGGGATTGACAGCTACAGAACCTGCATAGGAGCAAACTAGGCTCTCTAAATGTGGGTGACAGTTCTTTGACTTGCCCAGTCTGTGCAACCACTGGCAGTGCAATCAGGATTTATCCCCTATGCATGAACTGGCTTTTGGGAGACCATTTCCTATGGAGGGATACCTTCTTCAGCCTAGATACAGGGGGAAGAGCTTTTTCCTGCCTCAACTTGATATGCCAGAGTTTGTAGCCTTACCCTTTCTGAGGAGTGGTAGGGGATGGGTTGGGGAAATGTGGGGAGAAGCAGGAGGAGGAGAAAGAGGGGAAAAAGAGGGGGAACTGTAGTTGGTATGTAAAATGAATTAAAAAATCAAAATTAAATCAAAATCTATAATTCTCAAAGCTCAAAATGTGAGGGATTTTATAATCTAAAGTGGACATATTTCAGTTTTAGACTTCATTGTTTCCTTATGTATTTTGAAATTACTTAAAGTTGTTGCACCATAAAACAAACACACTTAGAAACTACGTCACACGATTTTGTGTTTATAAGATGTTTTACTCTACTACTCCCAAGACATTAGTCAGTAAGCTATTTCACGAACTCCACCCCATTTTCTACTCTGACACTTCCAAATGTGCTATTTTAGCCCCCTTTTCTCTCCTTTCTCAATCTCTGAGTCAGAGTGATTTTACTTCAATTTGTCTTCACCTCACTCAATAGGATTCCCTAAGTTTCTAAGCACACCTATCCTCCTAATACTCAGAAACATGAAAAGGTTAACCCATATACCTATTATCTATGCACCCTTGACCTTGTGAGGTCCTCTGTTGGGTAGACTATGGTGGCTCACAGTTGTAATTTCTCCGTATCCTGTTATTTACTCCTTTTTCCCCTTCCATTACATGCGTGGAATTGATTGATAAAGCACACCATGCTCCTTCCCTCTCCCTCCCTTCCCCTCCCCTTTTCTCACTTTTGAACAGAAAGGAGTCTAAGCTTTAATGTTAGCAATCAAACTCTCCAAATACAGAGCAGGCTCCCGAAACTTCTCAGAGCCTCCATTGCTAGTTTTCTTTTTTTTTTTTTCACCTTTTTAAATGGCAGCGCATTTCCCAGGTTTAGTTTTCGATATTCACATTTCCCTAAATTCACCGTGCTTTTGCTCCTTCTTAGCAACTAGCAAGACTAAATTGATGATTCAGCCCAGACATCCACAGCTACTCCCACAGGGCCTAGTGGGCTCTCCAAAGAGAATGCGAACTGACTCTTCTTACTCTCTGAATATAGAATAGTCTTGCTGGGATCAAACTTTTCTTTCATCCAACCTCAAATAGCCTCACACTACTGAATCCTGACCTATTCAAGCAGGCTTGCATTATCTTTTAGCTGTACCTTGCAAGCTTGCCTGTCGTGATCCTTAGCTTAATTCATCTAAGGCCCTCCCATTCCTCCTTAACAAGTACAGTTATACTATGTTTTGTCCAAAACAGACTGTACTCTGAAGCAAGGTGCCACTGCCCAAACTGCTGGGACAGTTGCCATGAGTCAGGACCTTTTCACTGGGTTCCCAATATTTTAATCAACTTGAGATTTCAACGACAGTCCCTTAAATCTTGGGCTTTTAGGAGTTTAAGCACTTAAAGTTTGATGATGTATAGACCCTTATCTAAGTCACTGTTTTCCCCTATTTCTCACTACATCAACTTTAATAAAGCTCATTAGCAAACAGAATTACTTAACAGCTGTTTACCCACATCCATGACTTGGATTTGGGGTACAGGTTATGTTGCCATTTATACCCCTGCCCAAGAGAATTTTATTCTTGAACATGACTAAGCTAAACATGCAACTGTATTTTAAAGGTTTTCTTTTATCTACATCTCGTGAATACAGTCTCAAGACCCAAGCATAATTTATTTAGTCTATTTGTTTGAGGTAATTTCTGGTTTTTCTATTATTCAAATTCTTAATTACGCTGTTTTTAGTTGCTGAGGTATCCCATCTGGACGGAACCTTCATC
>NW_004949107.1:2748637-2749132 GCF_000317375.1 Microtus ochrogaster
AATATAATTTCCTTGTGTGCTTCTGGGACAGCTCAGAATATTCCTAG
This sequence comes from Microtus ochrogaster, assembly GCF_000317375.1. NCBI lineage: Eukaryota > Metazoa > Chordata > Mammalia > Rodentia > Cricetidae > Microtus > Microtus ochrogaster. The sequence goes on from NW_004949107.1 coordinate 2,748,685, forward strand.
ACAGCACTCCTAAAGATCCCCTCTGTAGTGTAATGAGACTTCTTTCATTTCATACGAGTTTTATAAAACCTCAGATTCATGAGTATTTTATGAATAGCTCACACTTAGCTTTATTTTTTTAATTAAAACAATATAATGTATTAGGTATCTCTTTAATATCTTTGAACCAAGTGTGTTTTAGTAGACCCACCCCCTTCTACGAAAAGAGCCCAATTTAAAATCTGAAATGATAAAACTACTAGAGGAAGAGATAGGAAATGAACTTTAAGGTATAGATTTAAACAAAAACGTTCTGAACATTACTCCAATAGGACAGGGACTAGCTTCAAAGATGAAAAAAATTGGGTAAAAAACTATTAGCAGAGCAAACATACAACTCACAGAATACTAAAAAACTTATCCATTATTTACAAAGCACTGCAAAGAATAAACACACACACACAAAAAA
>NW_004949107.1:2749653-2755080 GCF_000317375.1 Microtus ochrogaster
CTTTGTAGACCAGGCTGGTCTCGAACTCACAGAGATCCACCTGCCTCTACCTCCCGAGTGCTGGGATTACAGGCGTGCGCCACCACCGCCCGGCCAAATTGCTTTTTTTTAAAAAGTCGTTCCATAAATATACTTAAACCTTACTGTTTATTTTCATCCAAATTGTAAACATTGACATAGAGTCATGGAAAAGCTTGGAAATTATGGATTCTACCAAAAATAATTCTTTTTTTCTTTGCTTTTATTTCCAGATAGTTATCTGTTTCTCAAAATTAGGTGAATATTCTGGTTACTCACATATAATCAAACCCACTGAATTTGAAATGAAAACCAAAAAACAACAGGGTTGGAGCTAGTAAATATCGAGTACAGTTCTGAGCTTTTACTGAAGGATAATTCTGAAGTGGGAACTCTCCTGAGAGAGTAACTTCAGAGGCAGAATCCTCAGCTTTTTTCCCCCTGGTAGCTAAAGGTGTTCTGAAGGGAAGATATTAGTTCTTTGCTAATGAGATTAACAGACATAACCTATGCTCCTATAAAAGCATTTTAAGGAAAAGAGAGTGAATAGGAGGGGCTATGAAGAAATAGATTAATCCAGGCATGACATTTATACGGGGCAGCTAAGCAGACAGTGATAGTAACATTTAAAGAAAATGTGACTCAGTTGTTTGCTTTTTCCAGAGGTCGCCTGTAAGCCAGACATTACAGTTCTAAAATGACATAAGACGACTTCATGAATAATTTGTATTCTAACGTCATGAACTTCAATTACAAAGTTACACGGAATTTCCCAGCACAAAAGCCAGATCTATATTTTGGTCATGTACAAGAGGAAGAGATAAAGGGGAGTACACCACCTGGGGGATCGGAACGAACAGCAGCTGTGCAGTAGTTGTGCAGTAGCTGTGCAGTAGGCAGTTGGCATCTTTGAGCCACCTGTGCCATGCTTAGTCTCTTCCAGAGTCTGCCTGTTATTCATGCTTCGTATACTGTTCACTTTGCAATGCTCAATCCACAAGGCAACATGAAGTTGTGTTAAAGAAAACTATCCCTGTCTTGAATGCCAAGTGACAAGTTAAGAATCTTGCTGTTTCTAAAGGCCTTTTCTCAGCTATCCTGTAGAACCAAACCCATTTCAGATGTTTGATATCTTGGCATCTTAGAGAAATAAATCAAGTGCTTGTTTTTGTAACACAGCCATGTGTTAGGACCAGTCCAGCAGGAAGTGTTTGGAATCCACAAAAGTTCAGAAGTAGACCCGGGTCTAATGATAATATGACCTGTTCATGTGCAGAAAGGGAAGTCACATTCCTTCTGTCATTACCATCCATTCCTAACTTCATGACATCTTTCCATTTCAACATACCAAGAAGGTTTAATTACGACATGACTTGGCTTGGGTAGTTCAGTGGAAATCAAATTTTTGAAGCTCATTTTTTATAGCTCTCCGTTAGTGACTTTCCTCTTGATTCTTATTTTCTTCAGTTGAAATAAAATTTCTAGGTAAAAAAATATTTTTTATCACACTTCAACATTCAACCTTTGTAATACTTCCTTTTAGTTTCCCAAGCAAGAAATAAATGAATGCAAGCATAAGATTGTTAGAGAAAATATTTCTTAAGGAGTTGTCTCCAAAGAAAGTGTTCAAAAACACCATAGTGAGGACCCTCAAGGATGCAACCTAGTTGTGTACTCTGTTCAACTAAGTCAGGGAGGTGCCAGCAGGAAGGCAAAAGAAGGCTTATCTTTTTGAATCCACGGGGATTAAGTTTGCTTCTACACGTGGCTATTTTAAATGTTTAAGAGACTAGTTGTGAAGAAAATGTCTGTCTGTCGTTAAATTATTTCAATTTTTTTTTTCAAAATTTCATTTGGTACCCAGGACTCAGTTTAGGGAAAAAAAAAACTGTAAGTATAAAATGGAAAATAAGTTCCTATGAGAGCAGAATGCGGGGAACCCTTTCAAGTTCACTATGGAAAACTACTCTACATACCTTTAAGGATGAAGGGATTACATGGTTCCCTAGCCAGAGGGTTCTTAGACCTTCCTTTCCTTTGGAGTCTCACTGATCAATAGCTCTAAGAGCTTATGCAAAAGCCTGCAAAGAAACCCGGTTTGAAACACAAAGTCAAGCAACTTTGAATTTGCAAAAAGTACATGAATGTAACCTAAATAAAAGACCAATGCAAAACAGTGGAAAGATTCAAAGAGGCTAAATTATGTTCCAAGGATGTACATGTTCAGATAATCTTCCATGGTGCAAATTTTGGAGAGAAAGACAGTTGTGGTGGTATAAATGATTAGATATTTAGAAAGCAAAATAGTGACTGTTAAGTGGCCTTAAGAAGACACTTCCTGTCGTTTCTGTAAGACTACACATTAGCCATCTTTTGGAAGAGGAAGAATAGAAAAGAAATGTTCATTCCACACCTTGATTCAGGAAACCAGCCTTTCCTACAGTCTTGTAAAATACAGCATACTACAGTGACTGTTTCAGAGTGTTCATTTGTTCTACTAGTTACATTTACTTTTTAATAACAGCTTTTGTTTTTAATTCCCTACCATGTATTTTGTCTCTTATAAGGTAAATGATCATACTGAATGAAGCAAAGGTGTTTGTCAGCGCTATTTAATACTCTTTGTGAAGCAGGGATAAATATTTTAAAAATGCTTTGGCCTATACTGGAAAAACTGAAAATAAAATATCCATGAGGCAATTGTCTTAGAAGAGTCTAATGTTTTTCTAGTTTTACCTTTTTTCTGTTCTTCGCTCCCTCCCTCCCTCTTTACATAATATGAGTGCTATAACTTCTTGTTCATGAAGTTTGATGCTTTGTCAGCCTAATAATAGCTCTTTTCTTTCTTTGCACCTTCAAGCTTTTCCCATTGAACTTTTGCAGCTCCAGTGATCAGTTTCTCCATTTAAAGCTATGTGCCTTGCTAAACTAGTTCAGACCTCCTCTTTAAAATGGGTGCTCTTGACTGGTACTGGAAACTATTTCAGCAGCAGATAACCTTGAAGTCCGGACACATTCAACTGTTTATGCTAAATGCTGTAAAGAAAGCTACAACCCTGTAATTCCTTCCCACATGAGAAGTTAGGTAAAACATTTAAACTAGAAAATGACTTGCCATATGAACACTTAATGTTTGCAATATATTGTTTGCTTTAAAAAAAATTAGTTGTTATGGAAGAACTGTCCTCACCTGTGTTGAGTTTTTGTATATAGAGCACCTTCTTCAAGACAGAACTTTAGAACCAAAAAAGCTTTTTTTTCAAGTATTACAAAGTTCAAAATCCTCTTTCCTCACTGATTGCAAGGCAGATGCAGAGCGAATATGAACAGAAGTAAAATGTCCCCCAAGTCCGTCTGTAGCTCTCCTATTCTACCTCCATCCACAATGGCAGCAACTGTATCTTCACAAATTAAATCATATTTCTATGAAGTTCTTGTGCCTTAGTTTCTTAATAAAGTTCCTACTGCATTTCCCTGTAGAAGACAAGTGGCTTTAAGACCCTACAGCCACGTTAGGGTTAAGTTTTTGTGGCAGGAAAGGAATCAGCCAAGTACAAACACAACTTCCAGAATGAAAATACATAAACTTCATTGGCTTTCTGGTAGCACTGTAAAACTAATACATATTTCCAATTAATACTGAAGAACTGAGGTATATATCTACATGGTAAAAATACTGAAAATAATTTTACATTACTCTATGCTTTTTAATGAAAAATAAATTTTAAGAAGTAAGGTCATTAATTAATGGTTAGGTTTAACAAGAACTGACAAGAGTTTCTCAGATTTTGTTTGTTTGTTTGTTTGTTTAAGATCAATAATTTTAAAAATACAGTATACATCTCAAGGTTTCCCAAGACAAATGACTAGTCTTGTTCCAAGCTCTGAAACTTACTGAAGATTTATGCTTTGTTTGGGGGGGGGGTACTTAAAATAATATTCTTTATTCATATAATCCTACAGACTATTGTGTAATTACTATTATGCTAAAGAAATTGAACAAAACAAAAATAAATCTTGTAAAGAGAACCTTATTTATACTCTCTGAGAAGCGGGATTTGTAAAATGATTTGCGAAACCCCTCCCCCACCCGAAATACTGTGGGAAGAAGGCAAAGCAAGTAATGGGTATAAGAATAAAAAAGATGCTGCGCATTGCACGGCAGACTTTTCCTTCTGGAAAATTCTCTCAGTACACGACTTGAGTACTTCTGTGCCTTCCCTTTGCCAGCTGGAGTGATCCGGTGCCTGAACGAATGGCCTCTGCTGGGCTGCAAGCTGCTCACAATACATCCTGGTGAAATAATAGCATGTGATCGCTCTAGTTGGAGCAGTTAATAACTGGTTAAGCAGCATTTCCCTCCAAGGGCTGTGTTCATCGCCCCAAAGCAGTCACTCCCAACTCATCCCATCCCTCCTCCGTCTTTAACAATGCCTCAACTTCCTTCTCAAATCCCTTGCTCCTATCCCTGAGCAAACGCCAGGACCCTGTACTTGTCCTGTCCTCTTTGCACAAAGCCATCTGCTCCGGCGAAGCCCAAGCCCGCTAATGGGGATAAAAGCGGACGGGAGCGCAGTGGTCTGGCAGGGCCTCCCGGCCGGCAGGTGCGCAACCCCGGCGCGCACAGAGTTAAAGGCATCATCGCAGCCATTAGAGGCAAAGTTGGGCGCCGCGCGAGCCCAGTCCGCGCCGCCCCGCGCCCGCTCCACTCGCCGCCGGCTCGCTGGGCGTGGGGAGGGCGGCGAGCACGCAAGCCGAGCGGCTGACGTGGGACGAGCTGCCAGGTAGCGGAAGCAGCCAGCCGCCGGCGGAGACACTTCTCAGCGTGGCAGCCCGGGTCTGCGCCTGAAGCCTCCGGATCCCAGCCAGCTTGGTCCAACCCTCGCCAGTCGCAATCCCCTGTGCCCAAGCCAATCTACGCCGAGAGCGGCAGCATGCATGCAGTGTCGCGCCCCGGGCTCTGAAAGCAGCCCGTGAACAAGCTTGCTTGCCTGTCTTTTTAGGTTTTGGGGCTCTTGGCTACACGAATGTGCCTCCCTCCCTTGGCATGATGGGGATCTTTTTGGCGTCTGTTGGATTTGTGTTCTTTTCCGTGTTATATGTACAGCAAGGGCTTTCTTCTCAAGGTAAGTCCGTTGCTTGTAGTGTGTATGTGGTGCTGTGTGTGTGTGTGTGTGTGTGTGTGTGTCTGTTGTACCAACTAGACGAATGGACAGAAGGCTTGAGAGTGGCTCAAAGCAAGCCAACTGTGTTAGGTAGTATGACTAGTGTTCGGCTTGGCTTTTTTTCCCCTTAAATTTCCTTCAAAGTTTATTAAATCGCAAGCTAACCAGTTTCAAAGAAAATCTAATAGACACCAGACTGGCAATGGTGTGAGTTCCTTGGTGCGCACATACACAGGTGTGTGTG
>NW_004949107.1:2755180-2782685 GCF_000317375.1 Microtus ochrogaster
GTGTGTGTGTGTGTGTGTGTGTGTGTGTGTGTGTGTGTGTGTTCCATGTGCATGAACAGGGCAATCACTCATGCACATACAGTCATGAGAGCTGCTGGTTGGAAGGGGCTTCCCTGTAGGCAAAAAGCTTTAGCCCCCTTCTCTGGTCCCTGTGACTTCTTTCCAATGCCTATTTACCAGAGTCCACAAGGAGGTCCTAATTGCATCATAAGCAGCAGCTGCCTGCTGGGCCCAGTTGTTCAGGATTTTGCAGGCTGCAGTGGTTGCTTCAGCACCATGAGGAGATCACAGTTTTGGCCTCCTGGAGACTGCATCACTTCTGTGAGCAGAAATAACCCCACTTTGCTGGCCGATGTGAGCAGAAAACCCTATTCAGATAGGCTGCCTTCTGATATGTCTATTCCCTTGAAACATAATCCGTCCCCTTGGGGATTTCATAAAATAGTGAAAAGAGACATCTGGATTCACTGTCTTTAAGTGATGAAGAGAAAGTGGCTGAAACCATCCCTGCCATCCTTTCAGAGACCCTCCTTTCATATGTGTGCCTTGCGGTTGCGCCCTTCTATCAACCACAAATAGAAAGAAAGCTCCTTCTAGAGAGCCATCAGCTCTTTGCAAAGTGCCCCTTAGACAGGCTAAGAACTCATCTAGTTAGCAGGGAAAACATCATCCCATGTTCAAGGAATGCTCTAAGGAGGAGGGGGCCGTTTATTTTTATGACTCTCACATGGATCTATTAATCTTCCAAGCTGGCAGTGCCAAGGTTAGCCAAAGGGTTAGCCAGAGTCTCTATAGTGTCTTTCAAATCATCTTTGACCTGAGCTAAACATGGATGTATGACTTTTATGTCCCCTGACATATGTCAATTTATATGCCTTGAAGGGAACAAACGTGAAGGTTAACTTGCAGAGATGAAACCATATGCCTCTTAGGTAGTGTGCAACTTGTTTCCCTACTTGGGCTCCAGAACAAATTTTCTCACCACTATTTTGACAGATTAAGAATGTGGGGTTTGACATTTACTTACCCCCCATTTCTAACATGGAACACCCCGGTTAATCATAGAGGGTTTAGAAACTTAAGAATCCAGAGGCTTTCTGGTGTATCGACTGGAAAGACGGTCTAAATTGCACCTCCCTGGATCTCTCAGTAAGTTTTAGGTAATGCTGCAATCTGACAAAAGATGTTTGGCTCTAACTCTGGGCAACTTGGCTAGCAGAGGAGAGCTATTGGCAAGCTCGTTAACCTTTCCATTATCTGCACTTGATCAACACCAAAGTGATGTAGGCATGATACCAAGAACAAGGCACGCAGAGGCAAAGCAATGGGGGACAGGGAGCCCTGCAGAGATGTCGGAAGGGTTGTTCTTGCTGTTTTTATTTTCACCTTTCAAGGCCCACGAAAAAAGGCCAAACAAACAAAAACTTGTGTCGAGTTCTCCAGGAAAGATACATTGGCAAAGCTGGTAATGTAGAGATACGCCAAAATGATGCGTTTCTGTCTTGCAGCAAAATTTACCGAGTTTCCGCGGAACGTGACTGCGACCGAGGGACAAAATGTGGAGATGTCCTGTGCTTTCCAAAGCGGCTCCGCTTCAGTGTACCTGGAGATCCAATGGTGGTTCCTTCGGGGACCAGAGGACCTGGAGCATGGAACCGAGGCGGCTGGCTCTCAGGTAGCCATGACGTAAAGTCCACAGAGCCCCTGCACGTTGGTTTCTTAGTTTTGTGCATTTCTCATCAGTTCCAGGGCCCAGCAGTCCAAGGGAGCCTTCCCTGATCTATGGGAGTGAGCAAGGCTGAATTTGTCCTGGTTACAGTAAGTTAAAAGCACCTAGGAAGTCCCACTAGCAGGGTACTTTTCCGATTTAGACCTGAATTAACCAGCTCTTAATACCCGATGCTATGGAACTGTTCAAACTGGCAATGTATCTCTGGTACAGACCAGGGCACCCTTCACCAGCCTTGCTTCTGCCACCCCTCCCCCGCCCCCCGACATCAAGGGTAGGGGGAATCATCCAGTCATCCCTCTTCTAGCTCTCTCTCTCTCTCTCTCTGTCCCTGTCTCTGTCTCTCTCTCTTGCTCGCTCGCTCTCTCCCTCCCTCTCTCTCCCTCTCCCTTCCTTCCTCCCCCTCCCCTCCCCCTCGCCCCTCCTTCCTTCTCCCTCTCTCCCCCTCTTTCTCTCTTTCCTCTCCTCCCTCTCCCTCTCTTCCCCTCTTTCTTTCCTCCCGCCCCCCTCTCTCTCATTCACACACACACAGAGGAGGAGGGCAGAGAAGGAGGGAGAGAGGGCAGGCAGGAGGGAGGAAAGGAAGGAGAGAGGGAGAGAAAAAATGGGGAGAGGGAGAGATGGGGATAGGCACCAGAGAAGCAGGGAGAGACCCTGGACTGGCGATGAGAGTAGAGCGGGCTATGAGCAAGCTAGAAGGGAGAAAGCAAGAAGACAAGGAAAGCGTAAGGAAGCTAAAAGAGTAGCGTCCTAGCCCTAAGTGGTAAAGAGAGACCCACGGAGCAAAAGAGGACTCGGACATGAGACCTAGAGGACAGAAACGAGAAAGTCTGTTGAAAAGAACCTGGGTACTGGTCAACAACGAGGGCAGAGATGCAGAAATTTTTTCGGGGAAACTTCCTGCCACCGTCCTGTCCTAGCCTGGTTTTGCGCCTGTCCCCACCCTTCCCTGAGCCTGCGGACAGGGCAGACTGAACTGAGCGGGAGAAAACCTAACCTCGCAGCACTCTAGCCTCGGGCCAGCCAGGGGGAGCCCAGCCTGAGGGGTTGCAGGGACCACAGGGACTCTCCAGGGTGTCGCTAGGATAAAGAAGACCGCAGGGACCTCAGGGACACTTGGGAACAACGGGGACCCTGGTGAGCTTAGGAATGCTTGGGGACCACAGGGACTCTCCAGGGTGTCCCTTGGACAGTGGGAACCACAGGGACCTTAGGGATTCTCTAGGAGAGCCAAGAGCACAGCAATCTTCCGGGAAGACACGGAGACCCCAGGGACTGCTTGGAATCCGACGAGGGGAGAGGGGAACTTCAGGGAGGAGCGAGGGAAGTAATCCAGCCTGGCCTCAGTACTGAGTGCGGTAGGGACCTCGGTCGTGCTTCTTTTTGGCTCTTAAATTGCTTTGACTGAAGCGTTTCAAGACCAGAAGGCTGGGATCTATCCTGGTGGTTGCGCGGCTGCGGTATCGTGACGCCCGGGACTGGGGAACTCGGATGAGCATTTGCACTCTTGTCCTACAGGTGGAGCTCTTACCCGACAGAGACCCGGACAATGATGGGACCAAGATCAGTGTGAGTGTCCTAGGGAAAAGGGACAGGGGGATCATGCATTATGAATGGCCAAAAAGGCCCAAAGTGAACATTAATAGAAAACAGACTTTAGATTTAAAACCTTTTAAGTCATTGAGCCTGAAAAGGTAATTTTATAAATTCTGGATGAGAGGCAGTTGTCTCTTTTTAACCTCATGAAATGCCTAAAAATTGAGCTAAATTTAGAGTCCATAAATAAAATTGCATGTTTTACTCATGTAAATAATTACAGATTGGCTAGGATATGAATCTGCTAGCTAATGGGATTATTGCACTGTTTTTCTTAATCTTTTTCACAGTCACCTAAGTGTAGCAATGAAGGTCTGCAATACTTCAATATTAATAATGTTAATAATTCAAAGTAATGGGAGTACCTATTCTTAATAGAAAAAAATTTGGAAAACAGAAGCTAAGCCTTGCAATAGGATTTTCAAATGAATAAAAATATGACTCAATTTGGATATCATTCATAATTCAAATAAAGTATTTATAAATGTAGTGTTCAAATAAATCACAAAAATATGAAACCAGAGCAGATATAAATCTACACTTGCTGATAGTCCAGACTGACTTACTGATAATATGAAGAGGAGGCTACTTTGTAATAACTACAATGGTTATAGCTAGAATATCCTTCTTCATCACCCTTCATTTCTGTGTTTAGATGTTTAATCAGATCTTTAACCTGACAGATTTATGTCATCTTTCAGTCTGTCAATCATGGATTAACATATTATATATACCAATTTAACATATATATATATATATGCCACATGGATTACATAATATATAGTTTATAGTTAATATTATACATTAGACATGTGAGCTCGCTATTAATCTGGGATAAAATAACTAAAATAAATAATGTTAACTTCAGTCTTGAAAATTAAATCAATGTTCAATCAATAGAATCTCAAGTTTGTATAATGACATGGGCATATACAATGAGCCTTGATTTCAGATGCTATTTCTCGGTAGCCTGAGCCCTGCAATGCTCCTTTAATAGGCAACTGAGAAGAAAAATATTGCTATCCAAGTTACCAACATTTTTTGTGGCCCTGGATTTAAAGGAGTTGTCTTATAGCCATACCAAAAAAAGAGGAGGGGATCTAGTCCAGAAATCCTTACTCAATGTTTCATTCAGCTGTGTTAACTAAGCAGAGGCCAATCCCATGTTGAAAAACTAACAGAGCTGTTATGGGAATCTGGGAAGTGTGGACAGCTGGGCCACTCAGACACTGCTTAAACTGAGCTTCTGACCTGTCAAGTCTGTGGATGAGACTTCAGATTTGTGCTACACAGACCCTTTACTCCCAACATTAGCAAGCATAAGAGAGTGCGAATAAAATCCTTCAGTGTAAAACTTCGCTTTTTTCCCCTGCAATTTTTCAGACAGTGAAAGTCCAAGGCAATGACATCTCCCACAAGCTTCAGATCTCCAAAGTGAGGAAAAAGGATGAAGGCTTATATGAGTGCAGGGTGACAGATGCCAACTACGGGGAGCTACAGGAACACAAGGCCCAGGCCTACCTGAAAGTCAACGCCAACAGCCATGCGCGGAGAATGCAGGCCTTTGAAGCCTCGCCCATGTGGCTACAAGACATGAAGCCTCGAAAGAATGTGTCCTCCGTGGTTCCCAGCAGCATCCACAGCTCTGCCAACCAACGAACGCACTCCACCTCCAGCCCTCAAGCGGTAGCCAAAATCCCCAAACAAAGTCCACAATCAGGTATGGAAATCCATTTTGAGCCTTTCATTTTCTCACTCACAAACCTTCCACCAAAAGGGCAGTTGAATAGCATAGACAGATTAATGTTAGACGGCATTTCAAATAGGAGACTGAGTTCGATTGAAATGAGGAGACATGAGCCATTGAGAGCAGGAGGCTGGACGTTCAGGATGAGTTTGCTCCATTAGTCCCTGGCACGGTTTCATATCCCAGGGATCTGAGAGCTGGACTCTTTTATTCTTCCCCTTCTTTCTATATTGACACATTATAAGAATAATAAATCTTGTAACGTTGGTTACATTATAAATGCATGTTCATTTTCTCTACAGATTTATGTATCAATTATGACCCAAATTAAGAGGCTTTCACTTAATCAAAATGGAAATGAAAAAGACTCATGATAATCTTCCATGCATTTAGTGACCTATGGCTTTAAGCATTAACTTTTCCCCAAGGGCTTTGGATTTTGAAGGAGAAACTTCCAAGACCTGTGATGAAATGGATGGTGATAATGACAGGAAGTGAGGTGGGGAGAAGGAAGTGTTGGAGAGATGAGGCAGCTCCTACAGATGTGCTGCAGATGCCAATTTGGGAGCTTAGTCACACATCTCTCAATCAGCTGTGCAAGTTAAAGCAATTCTGAATGGCGTTAATTTATATAACAACTCCACCAGTGGAAACTCACTGAACTTCTAACCTTGATGTGGAATCAAGGCACCCTGGGTTGAGCAGTTGTGTTCATGAACCCCCCCCCCAGTCTTATCTTCTCAAATGCTTTGCCTAAAATATGATTAGAAGAACCTCCTGATCAAGCACATAACTGATATACATGGAATCACTTGATGTGGTCATTTACTGTTTTTTTTTTTCACCTGTAATTTTTCAGACAGCAAAGTTGGGAGATACCCACCAAAAGCTTCAGCTTTCTGAAGTGGGGCAGAAGGGTAAGAGTCTGTAGCAGTGCAGGGTGACTGATACCAGTTAAAGAGAGAGAGCAGCAGCCTCCCGGGCCCATCAGAAAGTCTTTGGCAATAGCCAATGCACACCTCTAAATCCCTGCTTGTTAACAAAATGCTTGAAAAATAGATGTGTCAGGTCTGGGGTTTATATAGCATAGCTGTGTACTACTTGATTACTTTGTATAAAACCCAGGATTCAATCTCCAGCATCATAGAAAAAAGTCAAATAATCAATAATAACTAATAAAATAATGTATGCCCACACGCATTTCCTCTTTATGCTTTTTGTTTGAATAGATGTGTTTGAGTAGATTCTGCAGGATGCCCAGCTAGGGTCCTGTGCAGTCCTGTTGTTTAAATGCTGATAAGGCTTCCTGTTAATGTTTTAGTCTTGGTAACACAGCAGTCTGCTAAGGGGTGACTGAGCATTTCTGAAGTCCAGCTTTTGTGGCTTTGTATCACTTTTTCTCTTTGTGATCTCCTTTGTTTTCCAAATTCAGGAACAAAGTCGGTAGAGCTGATAATGTTTGTTACTGTATGTTGGAGTACAAAAATGCCTAAATATCAGTCACAAGTTTTAACTATTATTTTAGAGATTTAATGCCTCTTGGGGTTGTGACCCTTTCATCTTCTTTAGCATTATAATACTAAGAGGCTGGACACTACCTATAGAATCACAGAGTGTGCTCAGCAGTCAATTTACAGCATAATCAGTGAGAACTCTAAACCCTGAAAGAGAAATTAGTAGCATGCATAAGAATATTCCAAGCTAGGCACCATAAATCCAGCTATGAGGTAAAGTCAAACGAAGCAATTAGAACATTTAAATGACTAAGGAGAATGAAGCATTCTGTTTCTAAGATATTGTACTCACCTTATGATACGAACTAATATACTTTTTTAAAAAATATCTGCATTATTTTGCTATGTCTCTTTGAACTGTGATGGAAACTAAATTTTCAAGTAAAATTACTTACTGCTCATTTTGCAACTTCCCACCAGCCTTCTCCTTATGTATAAAACTGTTTTTCCTAAACGTTAGAGAGAAGGATGTTGTCTCCGGAGAACCTCAATTTACTAACAGCTTTAGTGCACCGCCCCTTCCTGATTATAGCAAAGATGAACATATACACATTCAATATTTCTTTTTCTGCCAGACGATATTGGAAAATCTTTCATGTACTTCTATCACAGTCTCTAACAGCCCCTTCAGCAGCTGAGGTTTCCTAGTCACTCTAGAATGCAGTGCAAGTTTCATGCTTTTAAGATCTTTTCTTAGAGTACAGTAATTGGGGTGATAATTATAAATTATATACATTATACACGTGATACCCATAACCCAGTTGATTATAAAACGTATTTCAATTTTTCATTTTTTTCATTCACTTATTTACCTCTCATCTCTTCAAGGCATAGCAAACTCAGGAACACAAAAATGAAGGCACAATTCCTCCCTCTCCAAGGTTTGGTCAGTTTGCCATAAAAAGGGATACTCGTTGATTCTACATAGTGTACAATATTTATGGTGAAGACATAAAGGTTAAAATCTTGTTCTGAGTAGCAAAGGGCTGTGCTAGGCTTTTCATATTTTATCCATTGATAGAAACAAGCCTACTATATATAGCAGTGTCATATTTTCCTGTGCTATAATAAACTAATTTATTTGGCCCTTTATTTTTATTACACTCTTTGGCTTAATTGGCCAGATTCACAAACTCAACTCTAAATTCATACAATTTTCCTGTCAAATAATTTCTATATCTTTATGAAGGAAACATATTATCTGAAAATAACTTTACATAAAATCTTCAAATTGTCTTAAAAATTAATTTAACTCTAAAGCAAAATCAACTTGAATAGTAAGAGGGGAAAGATAACCTGTAACATTTCATATACAACCAGATGTGGGTTTGATAATAATTTAGTCTAACTAGTCCTGTTTTTTTTTTCCTCAAAAATTTCCTCAAAGCCAATGACTATGTGCTGTCCTTTCTTGCTGGCAACTACTTTCTTTCTCTTTATAAATTATGCTATAAATGATAAATAATTATAAATCCCTAATATTTAACATTATTTAAATTTTATTTTCATTTTATAATCAACAATTAGAAATGAAGTAATAAAGAAAATATAATGCAAACAGATAAGCAAAACTTCCTTACAAATTTCTTAAGTTCTTTAGGGTCCTCCAGTTCTGTGTACTCAAGACAGAAGTTCATATCAAACCCATCATAGTTTTGTTCAGCTATCTTTTATTTTTATTGTACACAAAGCTTGGAAAGAAAAAGAAATACCATCAAATGTAATACATGAGACAGTCAAAGCATGGAGTTAGAAGTTAAAGAAATGTTCTACAGATGTTCTGAGAAGGAAGCGGTCCTCTTTCTTCCTGTCTGAATCAACAAAGTCTCCCTGGGAGAAGGGGTTCAGTAACAGGGCTTGGGTTTACATCTTCACAGCAGAGACAATCAAGAGACTTCTCAGAGAAGAGTGTGAGTGGACGAGAATGGGAAATCCAGGACCACTGTCAGGGTAGAATGCCTTAACTCCATGCTCCAGAAAGTTGAAGACTATTCTAGTTCCCTCCTCCCTCTCCATATCAGATGCACCAACCTTGCTTTGCTTCTGCTCCCCGTCTCCTCCATTTCCCACCCCCAATCTTTCAGAAGCTAGATTTCTCCTACACTAACCAAGTCCACGTATCTCCTTCCTCCTGTTTTCTGCTCTTCCACTGATCATTCCAAGCCACCTAACCAACAGGCAAATAAAACAAACAGGAATCCATTCCCTGCCTCTGTTCTCACTGGGCAGAGCTGTGAGTGTTTGCCCAGCCGATACCAGTTCCTCCCAGAAGGGCAGTATTATGCTCTGTCCTCCTTTTCTGACCCTCAGTCCATGGAGTTTTGCTTTGTTACTGCTGCTGCTGATGTGTCCTGAGAAGTTACGACGTCTACTGAGCATTTCTGTGTAAGTCATTCTTTCCAACATCTAGGCAGCACTGGTTTCCACCCATTTCTGACATTTTGACGTCTCCTACATTCAGAGACTGGTTCCCTGTCCCTTGCTCCTCTGCTTTATTTTCTCCCTTGTATCAGTTTCTTTCATAATGCTATCCTTTTGTCATTTATAACTTCTTGACTTTATCCCTGTGGTTTTGACTGCTAATCTCCAGTCACATTTCTCTTTCCGATTACTTTCAGGAGACCCAGACTAGTATTCATAATTGTCTCCTAAACATCTCTGAATGTGAGTCCTCAAAGTCTTGTGGCAAATATAAGCTAAAGACACATTTATTGATACTTCAGTGCCGAGAAGTAGAGTCTGTGTTTCTTTACCTGGAGTTTGAGTTGGCCTGGGATCATATAACTAATAAAGATTGGGGAAGCTATACTATTCCAATCCCAGGTCTTATAAGGACTCACAGCCTATGACCTTACCTCTTGAAGGCCAATGACCATGAGGAAGTCATCTTGAACATCTATCATCCCAAGTGAACATCTAACCTCAGCCCCAATTCCATCTCTTGATACCAGTGCCCAGTTCAGCCCAGGTATCATACAGATCAGGAAGAGATAATAATTAACTATCATTTTCTTCAAGACTGGGTATAGGGGAGTTTCTTTCACAGTAGTACTTTCCCACATAGGCCACTAGAACTAGAACTCAGATGTTCAGAGCTATCTGTTGTTATCTAAGCTTATTCACTAAAAAGAAATGCCCTTCCTCTTGTTCCCAAACATCCAACGGTATCATCATAATGATAGCTCCTGTAAAAGCTTTGGAAATATCTTATTGCTCCCTCTATTACTTGCCAACTCAATTAGCCATTTTGTCTTATTAATTTTCTTCCAAAGATGTCCCTTGAAAATTGCATTTTTTCTATTCCACAAACACTGATTTTGTTCTGAACATGCCCTTTGTGCTTCCTTTATCCAAAATCTCTTAACAGCTTTTGTATTTCAATTCCAACATAATGAATGTATCACAACAGTCCATATTTTATTTCTAAAAACTATCATTTCTACAAAAAAAAAAAGAATTATTTCTAAAGTGCCAACCACTATCTTTTTTGGTCTCATTTCCTGTTTCTTTAGTCAAAAACCTGGCCCTTACTCTTCATGCTTAGTATTTCCATGTACTCTCTTGCCTCTATAACCCTGAAAATGTTTTTTTTTTCCCCTCTGTGTGGGTCTTTCTTTGATTGTGAATTCTTACACATCCCTTTATGCTACTCTCTCCTGCTCCCTAATCAGGAGATAAAATCTATTGTTTCCCCAGTCAGGTCTCCTTCATCAATGTGGTCATACTTGCTGTGAAACCGCTGGTGTACCTTATGTCACAAAACATGCCTCTTTCAGCTCTGTAAATCTCAGATTCAGGCCAACTAGGACAGATGTCACACTGCTGTAACTTGGCAACAGATAGTAGGTACTGCAAGAAGTTAAGAGGATTCAACATGCCTAGAAGTGAATATTTATACCACAATGTTCCAAATGATGTAAACTATTGATAGTGATTCTTCAAGTGCATCCTGCACCCTCCCTATGCAAGAGCCCACCCAGCCCCTACTCACGTATGCCCTCTGAGGATGGATTCAGAAAGGAACACCTTTACGTTTGTAGACTATAAGAACCACTAGTTTTCAAAAGTCCTTCGAAACAACAAAAGAATTATAACTCTATCAGTGTTCGGGTGGTACCTAAAGATGCTCTAGAGCCTTTGTTTGGCTACTGTATTTTTCTAGTGTTGGCAAGGACTTGCAAAGCTCTTTTCTTCGCTCCTGGGTTGAACAGCTGGGAGTGGGCAGACAGCCTGCAGTGCTTAGGGATGCTGTTAGTCTTGTTGCTACACATGCAGCCTCTAGTCACTCAGTGGGAATGTAGTTTCTCTGAACTCTGAAACATGATTTTTGTGTGCCCACCATGATATTATCCTTAGAGCTGAGAGTCAGCTGTTGCTAACAGCTGCCAGAAACCCAGGGCTCTCTGGAGCTCCTCTGCTGCTGATAAATACGGTAGCTCTCCAAGTGTGGCCACATTCAAACATCTTTAAATCAGAATTTCAGAGTAAACGAGAAGGTGGGATAAAAAGTTGAGGCCCTTCATGAAGAGAACGCATGAGTAAGTGCTGTTCCACACTGAGGTACAGAACCATCGCACAGTCCAGATGTTATGTCAATATTTAGGGTAGGTTAATTTGTTCATTGCTATTCCATCAACAAAATGGCTGCCAGATAAATGGGCTGTCAATGAAAGAGGAGAAAAACAGATGAGAGGCAACAATTTGGATACCACAGGCCAAAGAATCTTCTAGAGCTGTCAGAATAGGAATTATGTAGATGAGACGTCTATACTGGTTAACTTCTCCAGAAACCATTAACACATTTTGCTAACTAAAACTTAGTACCTCCTGCCTGGATAGGGTTTTCAGATCACAGTGAAGGCTCACTTGTGATTATTAGGTCATCTTTAACAGAGGAGACTGTCAATACTCTGGGCTGTGCTTCATATGATGTATTTGATAGGTCTTGGAACTTCAAGAAGCAGATGTTGAAATGTGAGCATCTTCTGCATAGATAACCAGAAGGTTAGAAAGGTGCTGGAAATAACTCACCCTATAGGTCAAAGGAACACATAGCCTAAAAGAGAAATGAAAAGCAGCACTACTCCTCCAAGAAATACTGCTGCCATGAAGAGTAAGCTAATAGGCAGCTAGTGTATATCTCAGATGAGAAGGCCTGATGCCTTGCCTCTGATGTTAGCAGAGGAATAATGTACAACAGGAAAGATGATCAGGCCATGATCAAACTCATATAGTTCTATGATTCTCTTTCCTCGTTCTCTGAAAGGGAACTATGGCACAGTCGTCAGACTTCTGAGAATTATACATTAAAGGCTTGGTACTTAATGATTTCTTAATAAATCATAACCAATTACAGTGCAGGCATGACTTTCACTGCATGTAGCTGTGTTTTATTACCAGCAAAAAAGTAATGAGAGCATACTTGTCCATCCTAATCTTCTAGGACTCATGAAACTTGAGGTAACCTGAACCCTATAGATGCTATTCTCTTCCTTTGTGTACCTACTGATAACACAGTTTAATTTGTAAATAAAACATTGGAAGAGATTACCAAAAATAATCAGAAAGTTAGACTGACTTTAAAATAGCCATGGCAATGTAGTCTCCCTTTCTAAAAAGTCAAGACAAATATTTTTAATATTTTTCCTTTATTTTTATTTTACATATATGGCTGTTTTGACTGTTTACATATCTGTGTAGCACATGAATACAATGCCCAGGGACTGGAGTTTCAGATGCTTGCGAATGCTTTCTGGGTTTTCTAAATCAAACCCTGAAAGGGCAATCAGTACTCTTGACCACTGAGCAGTCTTCCCAAACATCAATTTTGGGAGAATAGTTGACCTTAGGTAATTAAAACAGAGAAAGAGAAACTGGAGATGGAGAGAAAGGGTATAAATGTCTGGGTCTATGAGGCAGATACATTCCTTCAGAGGCAGGGGATGTGCTACGGTAAGGAGGGAAGTCTATCTTCATGTCTTGTCATTTGTCATTCTCAAGCTTTCTTTCCCCTTCTGCTGCAATTCAATTAATAAATAGTAGGTTTCTGTCTATAGAATTGCATCATATCGACCAGCAGCTATTTGGCCCAAGGTGGTAATTAGATCCTTATTTAAAAGTGAAACAAATTTCCAAAGAACTTGAAGAAAAGGACCTGAATAAGTAGCAAGGATTTTAAGACTGTAGGTATATAGACCTTCTGTTTCTTAAATTCAATTCAAGTTTTCAAAATAGCCTTTGAAAGAATTTAGATGGTTAGAGATACAGATAAAAATACAGAAATGAAGATATTTTCAAACACTTTAATAGCAAAGAAAAACAAAAGTCAATAATGAAAGTCTGCCTCATGATCCTGGGTGAATAGAGATTGGTTGCTAGATTCACACTCTACCAGCTTCTCATTGTCAATGGTCTGCCCAGAGAATCTCTCTGAAGTTTAGAAAAGCTCTTCTTGTTTATAAAAACTGAGATGGAAATGCTCATCTCCCTGGTCATTTCTCAGCCTTGAGTGAAATCATGAATCATAAACATTTAACAAATAAACCTAGCCTGTGGGTGAGGTCAAAATCCCTACCCTCTTCATCTTTCCTGAAAGACTGTATCAAATAGCCACCTTTAAGAAGAAATCAAAGAAACACAAATAGAAATAGAGAAAACCAAGATAGTAAAACTTAAATTTGTGTGAAACAATGTAAGTTAGAAACAAAAATTAAGGAGAAATTAAAAGAAGCAAGAAAAAAAAATTTACCACAATTTAGGATCTATTTCCAAATGAAAATAAAACCACAAGTAGGAATATCAAATCAGAGATCTGAGGCTTTGAAATAATTTGCGGATGAAAATATTTTACTATAAGTAACTTAAACACTTGAAAAATTTATGAAAACTTGTGTCAATTTGCAAGGTAATATTTTTGTATAATTCTTAGGGACAGAAGGAAGCATGTTAATAGTGAAATATGCTGTGAATATGAGACACATACAGCGGGGTATCATTGAGTGATGTGTATTAAAAACTAGATTAATATTCAAATTTAATTCAATCTTTTATCAAAATACAGTAGCCAAGGAGGAAAAAGTCAGATTATAATGCAGAATCCTCAGTAGTACCCCCAAAGAAAAGATTTAAAAGAGTCATTTTTGAAAAGTATAATGAATAATAATAGGTAGCATAAATGTGAATAGAGCAATTTATTGAGATAATTTAGGGCTGAATAAATGAACATGCTGTGCATTTGGCTGGTTAGACTCAGCACTGCAATTGACAGACTTCTTACAGGTATTCACGTTTAATGAAGTTAAAAAATCCTGGTAATTTTTCTAAAATTTGACAGATATGATTGTGGCACATACTGTTTATGAGAATGAGAGTCTCAAGGTCACAGTGAATTGGATGTCCCAGCACTCTGCACTGAGATGGAACATCCCTTCCCAAGGACAATTTGACTTAACAGGAAAGGTCAAACATGGGGCTTATATCCATGTTCTCTAATTGTACTTGTGGAAAGAAATGTCTAGGTCAGTGGTGAATCATATTCATGACAGATTTTCAAATGACGCAAAATACACAGTGACTAAAACCGAAAAAGTCAACTATGAATGTCGTAGAGCATATTTTAAATATTATACAGCTTCGAAAACCATATTTCAAAGAACATTTAATGGCAATAGGAATATTTAATATCCACTACAACATGAGAAACTATAGTATAAAAACCCTTAAGTGAAAACACATAATATGTAAAACTTTAAATCTATCTTATCTATGTTCATAGAAAACTAATAAAAATGATACATGAAAATGCACATCAGAATGTCAAAATGTTGACATTCAACTTTGTATTTATGCTGATAATACAATAACTTGATAGTTTGCTATAAGAAAAAACAATTTAGTATTTAAAATGTGAATGGTTCAAAAATAAAAGGAGGCATCTCATGACAGCACAACAAGTGAAGAAAATGTGACTGTGGAGTTCATGACAAATTTAAAATTAGTGCATGGATGTACGTGTTTATAATGAAGAACTGTTACGAACGTTTTATAGTGGGGAAATTGCTCATAGGATAAAATTAGGAATATTACATCCATATTGTATTTTACATATATATATATATATAACACCATACTTTCTGGACACCAAATAGATAATTTGGCTATTATATCATTGTTTATAAGCAAAATGACTTGAGCCTGAAGAATTCATAAGTCAACCATGCATAATATCCATAAATAAATATGTAGTCCTATGCCCTCTCCATGACATAGTTCAGCATCACAAGTTAAGGAATTAGTAAGATGGTGGGTGATGTGTGATTACTGGGAATATCAAAAGAATCCATGCACAGAAAGATTTATAAACAAGAGACATGAGTGTTTAACCTGACTGTTTCACAGTCTCCTTGTTTGGCTCAAAGCAAATTGTACAGCCAGGATTTCCAATTCCAGGTTCCATTAGGCAGACAACTATGGAACTCTTGAGAAAAATGAAGACAGGAAATGAAATTAAAGGAAGCAACGTTATCTTCAAAGTCAATAACGTTTTAGTGAAGATTAAATAATGTAGTCATTAGATACTCTTGAATGTCTCTATGTAAAGGTGTGTGCAAAGCTGTGGCAGGGTATACTCATACATCGGATATTTCTTGAATAATTTAGATACTTTACAGACAAATATGTGGAAGTTGCATTGGTAGCTTGAAAAATATTTCACTTTTAGATTTAATAAATTCATGTTGGTTCAAGGTAAAGCTCTCATTTCTAGCCTTTAAATAATTAATGTGAACAAATGCTGCATAAGGGAGCAATCAATAGAATTACAACCACTAAATATACTTTTAAAATGCTTACATAATCTGAAAATTCCATTTGAAAACATCTAAAATAGCAGATCACAACCTTTCTAGGGAATCAAAGGATGCTTTTTACAGGGGTCGCCTAAGACCATCAGAAAACACAGATATTTATATTCTGATTCATAACAATAGCAAAATTATAGTTATAAAATAACAAAAAAATAATTTTACAGATGAGGATCACCATACCATGAGGAAACCATATTAAAGAGCTGCAGCATTAAGAAGGTTGAAAACATTGATCTAAAGTATTATACAAGATTTGAAGCTACAAATTATGCCTTGGTACTTTTAATGCTATGGTAGTCCCTAGCACTGTTTCGCTGAAATAACTAGGATAAAATGAATGCTTATGATTAATATTTATATTTTTCTGCAATGAAAACCATAGATATATTACTGTTAAGAAGATGCATAGATTTTTATATAAATTGGTTAGTATTCAAGAAAAACAACTTCAGACCTCTTGTATAGTAATTAATGGCCAGAGACACCTGGAAAACAATACTTGGACCACCCACCCTTCATTCCATGCTTAATGATAGAAGTCACACCAGTATTTCAAGTGACAAGTTCTATCTAGGACGTTAGATGTACATTCTCTGGTACCAAGATGTGTTGATCCTTTGATTTACATGTCTTGATAAGGAGTAATTTTTTAAAAATATATTCACATTAGAATATCTAATATTGACAGCTAAGAAGATTATCCAAATCTCTGCTTTACAAATACCTTATAAAACATCTTAATTCAGAAAATTTTAAAACAGTTACATTCACAAAATGGTAAATCATTTGCACTAACCTGAAAAAAATGCACAAAATCTCTCCCCTTTGCTATATGTTGAAAACGTGAATTGTGAAGGTAATGAGACTGATGGTTTCTCTGTGTCGTTGGCACTGGCGGCTCCAATAGTTGCCATCTCAAAATCAAAAATTGCTGAACAGCAAAAATTAAATTTTAAGTTGTGCGAAATTAGCATCTCCCAAATTATGGCGATATCATTTCAATTCATTTAAGAAGACATGCATTGTATTTATGAAATTTGAAGTTGTGTCTTGACAGCTGCTTCTCTCCTTTTACTTCTTCATTCAGAATTCCTCAGTTGTCTTTTTTTAAAGATATGAGGTGTTTTCTTTCTCTGGTAAGGAATTTACCTTGATGGCCTTCAGCATTTAGGTCTAAAGAATACAGAAAATGGATGAGACATTCTATATTTTACCAGCTAATGAATAAGTACCTAAATATTCACATCAATGTCTACTTTTTCAAGGCAGACATCATTAAAGTGCATTTCTCTGAACTGCTACACTTAGCATTCAACCATTCTGGCTGTGGTACATAGTGTATTGGCTTTCTAACTCAGGGTCCATGTTCTTGTTGCTCTTGGTAGGTGAAGCATGTGCATAGCTCGGGTCATCACATTCCAATGCCAATTGTCCTGCCATTGTCTCTAGTAAGTTCCTCACTTTGAGTGCATCTATAGAATCGCTCCATTAAATTTGGAACTATTCAATTTTATCAGTGTAGGAAAACTACACGTGTGGAATGTGACTATTCAGAGAATCTGAATTGATATCTAACTTCACATTATACAACAGCTTCTCTTATTCACAATTTTATAGTCCATAATTTCAGTTACCTGTATTCAACTGCCAGATGAAAAAGTTAAATGGAAAGTTCCTAAAATTACAATTCAAAGAATTTAAAATAAAAAAAACAGTTTGCTAACTAATAATAAAATCACACATACAGAAAACATAAATCCTATGAGTAGATAATTTTAAGCACATTAACAGTATTTATTCATATGCCAGGAAAGAGTATTAATTATATGTGATTCTTATTTATGAATTAGAATTGTTATTAAAATGTGATATTCAAGCTTCCTTCTTTGTAACCTTCTGGTTATTTACCAAGTCTTATTCTTGTTGATTCCCTTTTGTCAAAGCCACCCATATTCCCCTCTATTTTTAGCAGTCAGAATTGGGAAAGTTTAGTGTTTCCAGATACATGGAATTACCATAATAGATAATGGGATGCATGAGCTGGCAGCATCTGAGTTCTAAAGTTAATATAACCTGAATTAGAACTCAGTGCACTGACTAGCAGCTGAGTAAACCTGAACAAATATCAAAAATCCTCTCAATAAAATGCTATGGCAACCTCACAGGACCATAGCCAGAGGTAAAAAGAAGTGCCCAAGAAATATTAGCTTGTCCTGCCATAATCTGTCATGTCACGGTTACAAGATGATTGGCAAGATCAATGTGACCTGGGTGGGGCCATCACTATGAAAATGTGCTCAGTTAAGATGCTCTATGACAGCAGGCTGGGAGTTTGCTCAGAAATTAGAGTACTTCTGTGCAAGCCTAAAGCGCAGACTTCAGGACTGGGGAATTGGCTCAGTGGATAAAAGTGCTTCCCGGTACAAACACGTATCCATATAAATGGTAGGCAGGGTGTGATAGCTTCTTATAACCCCAACACATTGTAATTAGAAACAGGGGAAAGTTAGGATAAGCTGGCTCTTTAGATTAGATGAACCGGTGAGCTCTGGGCTCACTATAAAAGGTGGAAAGTGATGGAGGAATGTGCCCAGTGTCAACCTCTGGCCTCCAAAGGCATGTGCACACACAGTCTGTCTCCTCTGCACACACCCACATCCGCACACACACAGTGAATAGATAGATAAACATTATAAAAGATGGACTGTGATCTTAGTTGGAGGGAAGCAACATTCCTCTTACTGTTCCAGTCTTTGTCAGACAGTAGATATCTAAAAACGCTGAAGAGACTGATTTTTTTTGTAAAGGTCATTCCATGGTGACTTAGGTAGTATCCAAATGGCTTGTTAATTTATACCTGGAATGGAGGGGCAGGTATACTTTCTCCCTGGTCCTCAATACAAAGCACTCTAACAAAGGGCCATAATTTTCTGACCAGAGAAAAGCAAGAAAAGCTGCTACTACTACCAGCATGCCAGGGCACAACAAAGTTAGCAATTTATGTATTAAGTCAAAATGATGCTAACTTCTTTTAAAAAGCTGGAATTCTAAAAGAAATTGTCCCTGGATCCTTAGAATTTCTAATAGAAAGGCATTCTCCTAACATATTCTAGGATAAAAGTCACACTATTATTTGATCTTTCCTCTTAGTAGTGACTTATCACAAACTAAACTGAATAAAATTTCCATCAAAAGTTAGCTCAAATTTTCTTCCAGTCATTTTCACTTCTTAAACCTGACATCTATAATAAAGAAAAGCATGTCAAAGAGGTCCGTCTGCTATGGGGCTTAAAGGACATAGAGACAGGGACTTCACAGACAACAAAGAACCAGGCTATTGTTGCATTTATCTTAGAGGAGTTCTGATCGTACGATGAGCATCTCCGATATTCATTCTTGCCAAATTAATATTCTACATTCTCACTAGCGGAGCCACACAGGGAGAGAATTTCTTTCTTCTCTTTTCTTGTTCCCTCCCTTTGATGATATTAGGTGGTCAGGGAGAAAAAGAAGAGGAGGCTCTCAGACATCACACATAGCGTGTCCAACAGACGCCCTCAGTAGGGGTGCTTCTTGTTCCTACAGCAAGTAAAAGTAATATGTGCATAAGAAAGTAATGCATAAAATATTCAAAGTCAATAGAAAGCAGATATTTAAATAAAATTTGCGTGTGTTCAATTTGGAGATTCTTCTTTTCACTTCCTACTTGTTTATCTTACACTCATAGCTGGTGATATTTTTTCTAAGTCATGAGTTTTCCTATTCTTTCTACTGTAGCCTACTAATAATGACATGTTCAACACTCAACCTGCCCTTTCTTAGTCTTAAAGCAAAATCTTGGAAAATGTTCTTAGCTAAGGGGATGTCAGAATGATGGTGAAATGACAGCGCACTGAAGAACATAAGAAACTTGGAGGAAAATTTAAACCTTAAAAGTTTATGAATTGAAAAGTTCAAAACATTGTCTCATGTGCTATCTGATATATATTGAGCTAGCTAAAGTTTACTTAGGACCTATTGATATTTTCCATATCTGGTATTTATCAGTTCATAGCTAGAGGAAAATAAAATTTATGTGAGATGGGTTTATCTCCCAAGCATACTCTTCAAGTGATGACCTCACACAAGCGAGGATCTGGAAGCAGTTTCACTGCCCCAGGGTTCAGGCAGGAGCATGTCAGGGCTCTTTGCTGGAACTGCACTGGGCTTTCACACCTATGCCTTTGCCTTAATCTGTTTTCTGTATAATTTAGAGTGAGCAACTTTCCTGTCTCTGAGTATTGTTTTCTTAATCTGTGCATTACGCATCTGGGATTGGTCTGAGGAATGAGACTGTGTCTTTAACTGTTTGTTGTACGTATACATAGTAGTTCCCCATACATCTTAGCTACTTTGGAGATCACAAACAGAGCTGGATGTGCAATACAAATAAATACTAATGGGGGAGCTGAATTCTCCCATCTGGCAGGGGAGAATGGCAAGGGGCAAGAAAAAGGAAACAATTTAACTGCTTCTAACGCATGAGAGATGGATGGAGGCCAAACCTCTTTAGGAATGTGATTCTAGATGACGACCTGGGACATAGCATAGATGTCGGGACAGATGATGTTAGCAGCATGTGGAACACATACCATTTCTGACTCAACTGATGGAGTTTGCCAAGTCTTGGTTACTGAGCTTGGATTATTTTTATTTTTACTAAAAATAAACATGCAGAAATTCTATGATATTATGTAGCGATCATGATGATGATGATGACAATGATGATGACAAAATTGTTGAGTCTCTCTCAGGCATTGCTCCTTGGTCAGATTCATTTCTCACACTTGAGAATTGTGGGTTTGTCTTTGTCTGTGGACAATGCCAAAACCGTGAGAACTCATAGGAGACGAGAATAGAAGACTTCTGTATTACACGGGCTTTTATGACTGCTTGAATACTTCTTTTCTACTTACAGTGGAGAAAATATCTCTACTGACTTCACACCCAAAAGTGCTCTATGAACATCTTTAGGCAATGAGGGGTGGGGGCAGATGCCATTATGGGCTAACTACAAGCCAAGTGACAAAATTAGGTGTATTCTGAACCTGGAAGAAAACCCTATCAGATCTGACCTTGCTCAGCCTAGACATACTACCTGCACATATTTTTCCAGTAGTTAGATAATAACAAATCTCTTTTTCTCAGCAGAGTCTATGTTAGAAGCAAGTTTAAAACCCCTAAAGGCTTTGTTTTTTTTTTATGAACTGCTTAACAATTGCTCAAAAATTTTAATGAATTGTAATTGTGGTCAGTAAGATAATGCATAAAGATAAGTAATTGCAAACAATGTAAACTCTGTGAAGAAACAAGGGAAGCATAACCGAAATACATGAAAAGTTCAGAGGCTAAAGAGAGTCCCATCTTCTGGAGACAAAAGATGCTGTGGACAGCAGGTCTGAGGGCAATGGTTGCTGAAATGTATAATTCTTTCGGGCAAGTAGTGGGTTGCATGGTTGATCGGAGAAGAGAGGAAAAGAAACTGATGGAACAAAGGAGGGGAATCTATTCTAAGGCAGATCAGGCCTTACTAATAGAAAAAGCTAAAAAACTATAATACATGCACAGTTAGGCTCATTTTAGAAAACTAGAATCAATAAGTGTGTCACTTGAAATCTCAGAGGTGAATGGCAGCAGAAGTGGGAACTCAAGACTTCTGACTGCAGTCTTGGTTTACTGTTTCACAGAAGTGAAATGTTTCTGGATGGGGCGGGGAGTGCCTGGGAAATTGCTGGTTTGTTCTTGACGAAGAAAATAGCTTCTGATATTTATATGTAATAGATAAGAGTATGTTGGCTGACAATACTGTTTTCTGAAATTAGTATAAATCTTCATAAAATGCCAGTGTTGCTAATTTCGTACAATTACATAAGACAGACTATAGTATTTTAGAGTCCCAAATTCCACTGTCTTTGAGGCTGCAAAAAGAGCAGTCCATCTCTCCTCACTCAGGACACAAATGAAAATCCAGAAATAAAATGAAACAACTCTGTGATGTGATGAAAGAGAATGTGGGATTTACCACATAGAACGATGTCCTTAGGATTGTCCTGGCAGAAATAAATTCATTTAATTAGATATGTGCTGGCAAATGCATGCAACTAGAGAGGATGAAAGCTTCCAACCTGGAAAAAAAAAAAAAAGGAAGTTCTGTGTTCCAATGGTGGATTGTGCCTCTGAAGGCAATTCAAATCTCCGACGACTTTCAAATATTTTCAACCATGTCAGACTGGCTTGATTTCCCATTAAAATGTTCATGTAAATGATGCTTTAACTTGCACATGCTAGACATATCACAGAAAATGCTGAGTCAAAATGAAACAGCTGTTCCTTCCTTAATGTGTGAGAGAGATGATAGGCCAGGCCTGTTCTGAAAAGGGCAGATCTGAGAAAGGAGTTCCAAGAAACAAAATTTCAGTTAGAACCCAACTTTTAACATTCACCCTGGAAAGGAAACCGCTGCATCACAAAGTAACTCCTAGAGTGGACCCTTTCCCCAAGATTTTTCCACTTTCATCATTTTAAAACTTCTCTGGGTAGCGTATATATTTGTGTCAAATCAAGTGCAATCAGCGATTTAGAGAACTGGGTAGTAATTAGTCTTCTTCTTTCTGTCAAAGAATCTTGTTTCAAAATCTCACAGGAATACATGCTTAGTTACAAACAGAGGATTTGAATGCATGTTTGATTGGCATGTTCTCTGTATTTAGAGCCCCAAGGGACTGAGAGTAACATTTTCACACAAGCTGAATACAGGACACTTAGTAAGTCTCCAGTCCTCAGGTTGATGGAAGGAAGTACCACGCCACATGCACAGGCCACCTCCCAGAAAAGCAAATCAGGGTCAGCACCAAAGCTGACAAAAAAGCAGCAATGTTGGCCTTTCCACAAGCCATTCCAAAGTCTCACATGCCTATTGCACAGCAGCTGTTTGAGGGCATCACTTTCTATTCCTGTGATTAAGGGAGCCAACCTGGTTGAGCTGAAATGTTGAAAAATTTGAATTCTCATCCTTTTTCCTTTTCAATTCCTTTAATCATTCCCCAACTAAATGAAGGAAGAAGAATGAGTGCTTTTGTCCCTCATCGTGTTTTTGGTTTTTACTATTGCTATTATGTCATTAAAGCTAGAAGCTGATTGGATAATAAAGAAAGAATTATGACTGCAGTTTCATCCCCTGGCCACCACATACAATTAGTTGCAGAGCTCCTTCAGTTCTTGGCATTGCTAGCTCTCCCCCAGATTTGAGAGTTAAAAGCTTCAGAAAGGTCAATCCCCACGAGGTGGTAGCCTCCAACAGAGTCCTCAGCACTGAGCAGCATGGTGCCTTTAAGCTTTGGATTTCTCCTGCACTTTTACACTAACACACTAGTGAAATAGGGAATGTGCTCTCAGGGACACGGGTGGGAACAACCAAACGATCACAAGAAGTGATTCTCGTGCCGTTTCTTAAGGAAAACGTGTTTGAGTGCGTTTGCTCTCTGAGTTCCCCGCTGTGGGACGGCATTGTTTAAAATCAGACACCACCAGCTTCGTGGGACTGAAATGTTTTGTATGTGTTGTTGTTTGCAGTGCATGCCAAGACATTCATGAGCACCAGA
This sequence comes from Microtus ochrogaster, assembly GCF_000317375.1. NCBI lineage: Eukaryota > Metazoa > Chordata > Mammalia > Rodentia > Cricetidae > Microtus > Microtus ochrogaster. The sequence goes on from NW_004949107.1 coordinate 2,778,271, forward strand.
GCCAAGCTGGCGAGCTAATTAAATATATATGTGTATATGTTTAAAACAGCCTAATAAGGAGCATTGGAAATCTTCAAGATGAGCGAATATCTTATAACTTCTTCCGCAGGTGCGAGGATAGCTACAAGCCATGGACTTTCTGTCCTGCTTCTTGTTTGTGGCTTTGTGAAGGGTGCTTTGCTTTAATCTAAAGTGCTGACTTTTTTCCAATATCACTTTCTCTTCTTAAAGCAAAGAGCAAATCGCCTGTAAAATCTACGGAGCGGACAGCAAAGTTGACCCTAAACTCCAAGCACCATTCTGCACCCCTGTACTCTAGTTACCTACACAAGGAACATCAGCTTCCGGAAGCATAAGTGAAGAGGCTATTACACGCTTTATTGATAGTATTTTCTTTGGGAAGTCGCTGATCTTTTATTTGAAGAGAATTGATGTAAAGCGATAGGACATTTTCTAATAACAAGATCTGGGTTTTTTTTTTGTTTGTTTTGTTTTCTTTCAACAAATAAAATCTACATTTCACTAACTGCTCAGGAGTTGGCCTGAAAATCATCAGTATAGTAGATATTTCCATGGATTCCACCAATTTCCTACTAAGGGACACCTAATCCGAATGAAGCAAACAAAGATAGCAAGCCTAAGACATGCAAACTATCTTCAAGCAGCACCCCAGCTGGGGAAACAAAAAAACAAAATGCTGGACACTGTGGATCAACAGCAAGCAACTTTATTTTACATAAGGAAGAATCAGAGCAATTTTTTTTTCGAAAAAAAAAAAAACCAACTTCTTTTTCTCCCCGTGGAATTTTTCTTGGAGTTTCCCTTCTTTTCCTTGATTGCCGTTCTTGTTCCGTGGTAGCAAGTGCCAATTATGGCCAATCCTAGTCAATCCTGGGAGGTTTATATTCATGCATATTGAGTGTGCTATATTTCAATGTATTTTAATTCATTTTGCAATTTCTGTATATGCAAACCTGGCAAATTCTGTAAATTGCTTCTAGTATGTGTGATATGACTTCAAGGTAGATAGATACGACCCTCATGCAAGCTGACTTTCTTCATTCTATATGCAAATATATCCATGAGCAGATATTAGGCCACGAGCTTCTTTTCCTAAAGCATTATTTTTCTTTTACAGCTCACGTATTGTGTGAATTCTGTAGTGTGTTTCTCTGTTCCACTGGTTTGATAGCTACGGTTTGTCTCTGTTGTCCTCTGCTTCCTCCTGGAAAATGCATATTTAAGTTGTATATGTCTCTGATAAATGAATTAATTTTGTTGAGTGTGTACCATGTTGGAATTTGCTGCGTTCTTTTATATGTGTGTTTATTGAGGTTTGGGGATCTCGAGTCCGAAGAATGCACATCCTGGTTTTGACAGATCTCCTCATGTTATCAATATTCTGTCTCAGAAAAAGAATGAGGCCAAGTGGGAAAACTGGAGAAGATATTTTGACTCCTCAGGTTCCTGGAAGAGCATATCACACTCAGACTAAATAACGCTGCTTCCTTTGTTCTTCAAGAATTTTTTAGCTTTGTCATTCTGTTATTTGCTGCTAATTATATTTTAATGTCTACTAATTAAAATTTAAAATGTGATTGTTGGCTGAATAGAATATGCAAATGACTGCAAACCCCATTACTAAAGAAGATAGGTGTTCAATCGTCACTCATTAATCATAGTATTAAATATTCTGTTGTTATTTTTTTACTTTATTAATGTTGTTCAGACCCATTTTAAATTAATCTTTTTCTGGCAAAGAAAGATATAACAATTAATACAGTCCCTCTTACAAAATAGAATAGTTATGGTTTGAGAAAAAACACATCCAGATAGTCTTCCAGAGAGATTATTGTATTTCCTTTCAGTATAAATTCAAAACACCATCTGTGTAGGAATTTAAGGTTCGAAATTGAAGCTTGAAGGCCATGAATACCTTTGATTTTTTTTTTTTTTAGGTAAAGGGCTGGACTCTGCCATTCTATAAGCAATGTGTATATTTTCATAACATTCTTGACATTCTCTTTTAAGAAGTATTGTTTTATGCTAAATCTTTCCTTGCCATTTTTTTGTTTCATTTGATTCATTATTTCATTCTAGTGAGAAAAATAAAGGTTTAATTGTGATACTTTATTAACACACAAATGTATTTTCTTTCAAAGTTAAATATCTGAAGGTTGTTTAGAATGAAAGGTAAATATTTCCTGTTAAGTCTCTTTGAGTTTAAAGGACGCCATACATAAGGCATCTATTAATATTCTGATTCAAAGTCAACCATACTTGGAAAAACCATCATGTATTCTATTGTTACTCAATGTCCAATTAATGATATCAGCCAATTCTACATAAGCCAAGCCTGTACCCATATCAGCAATGTTCATCATGCTTGTAATAAAAGAGCACATGCTAGTTTGGGAAGAATGCTCACTAGATTCATTGTATCAGTGTCCAAAATAATAAAGACCTGTGTATCACTGTGTGACCAAAGTCCAGCCAGCCCTCCACTTGCATAAAGGAAGATGGCATACTATCTGTTTGTTCTAAACTTTAAAAAGTACGGAACTTTAAACATTAGAGCAGAAAATACAGCTGTTAATGAGACCTTGTAAACAGTTGTACACTACGTTATATTCATTTGGGACTATATTTTTTTATTAGCCATGATTATGGAAATGTATAGAAATGCACAAGTATCTGGCTTTCTCAACCTTGTCTCCAAGGTTATATAGTATCTTTTATAAGATAGTTAGAAAAAGTTGAAATTGCTTACATAAGTTTAAGCTAGAGATTTTACTTCTTAAAGACTTATAGGCTGTTAACAAAACAAAGGAGGCAAATGAAAATCTGCCCGAACTGAATAGGATACTAGAATTCTCTAAAGCAGAAGCTGTAATCAGAGTTAGTGAGGAAGCTTCATGGAGAACCAGCCCCGTTGACAGTCAGCCCTGCATGTCCTTCAGCAGCACACTAGGGCAACTAGCTGTTTGTGCGGTGTTTATGCTGTATTAGGCATAGCAATTAGAGATGATTTAACATGCAGCAGGAGGTGTTTATCACTTTCAAACGCTATGTCACTTTAGCTAAGAGACTCGAGTACCTACAATATTCTGATATCCAATGACAGGCCTGTATAGCCATCTATCTACAGATGCTAGGGGGAGAGCTATATGTGGATGGTTTTTCTGATATTCATTTTATAGACATAGTCCTTGGCATGTATTACTTATAAAGAGTCATTTAGTCATGGTTTCTTCGCCTGAGACAGACATACATAAATGATATTTGGGAGCCTAAGAAGTCCTCATTACTATGTGTTTGAAGTTGTTTACCTTCAAGTTCTCAGAAACAAAATGTGTTCAAGTAAACATATTAGTACACACAGAGACATACATATTTGGCAAATAAAGTATATATTTTTAAGCCTAGAAAACAATTTAAATTTATTATACATGGATGGAATAATAGGTATAGAGTATCATTTGTTGACTTCTTACAAAAGATGCTAATAAAAAAAAAGGAATAGTGAAACATTCCTGTAACCACAAGACTTAGCAGGTTTGAATAGGAAAATCATGAATTCAAGTCTAACCTGTCTACATAGTGAAACCCTGAATCAGTAAAAAAATCAAAAATATATATATATGGTTTAATTTTTTCAAAAATGCACATATATTTTTCCTGTATTAATCTTATATAAGAAATAAATATTAGCAGTCATATTAATTTGCATAAATAATAATCACAAGACAAAAGCAATCTTTCTTGAGATAACATAAATTGGTGATTGAATTGAGACTATGAAGCAAAAAGTCACAAGTCTTTTAAGTTTCAATTATTTATACCAAGCAGTTTTATATTTAAAATGGTCCATTAATAAAGGGAGTTCTCTGTCATTCAGGAAATGTCAGCCATGAAGTAGATAAGGTCTTTCCCTGTGTGAAGTGAGAGACAAGAGAAAAGCATTCAAAAGCCAGAAATTGTGCAATGCCGATACATTCTGTGAAGACCCAAGAGGAGGAGAATAAAGGAGATTGACTAGGAAGTCACGGGAGGTTGCTCTGGGGGTGCAGTTGTGCAATGATAAGAAGCAGAGGATTTGGGAGAAGTATCTTCAGGGAGAGGGAACAGACCATGCCAACCTCCTGAAGCAAACATCAGGTAGAGTTGTCCAAGGGCTAGTCTGTGAACACAGGCCAGCAGAGAAAGAAAGGCGGGGGGAACCTAACGAGAATCTGAGGCAGGATTTCACAAGGAATCTTCAGAGGGTACTGAGCCTAGGGGAACTAACCAAGTGGAGCTAGAGCTTACAGATCTCACTAAGAGGTGCGATTCTGCTCTCAAGAGACAGGCTTTTTCTGTCATCCTAAAGCTTAGTCACAGTTTATCATGTTAACAACACTGACGTTTCCAAACTT
>NW_004949107.1:2782970-2783371 GCF_000317375.1 Microtus ochrogaster
CTGTGTGTATGTTGCTATGTTTGTATGTGTGTGTGTGTGTATGTGTGGCTATGTGTATGGCTGTGTGTGTTTGGCTGTGTGTATGTGTGTGTGACTGTGTGGTTGTGTGTGTGTGGCTGTGTGTATGTTGCTATGTTTGTGTGTGTGTATGTGGCTATGTGTATGGCTGTGTGTGTGTGACTGTGTGTGTGTGTGTGTGTGTGTATGGCTGAGTGTTCATGTGTGCCTGTTAAGGATAGAGAAGTATGCTCTCTGTGTCATGGTCTGTCATGCTCTACCTTATTCCCTTGAGACAGGGTCTCTCCCTGAACCTGGAACCCTGCAGGAAGAGAGCAAACCCCAGGAATCCTCCCATCCCCTGTGTTTGCAGCATTCTCTCCGTGTGTTTACAGCATTCTCCC
>NW_004949107.1:2783504-2788632 GCF_000317375.1 Microtus ochrogaster
CAAATTGCTTATACTTTTATGCTGATACTGTGTAACTTCAGAATATGTGAGACATTCTATTCAAAGACAAGACAGGAGATTGAAAACATATTCGGGACTGTTTGGAATATGTAATGAACTAGTTCCTGTAACTTCATTCATGATTTAAAGTAAAAGCATGGGTACATTAGCCTTCCTCTAGTTTAAGTTACCTGCTTGACAACCATTCTTTGAAAATAGTAAATGGAAAATTCCCAAAAACCATTCATGAATTTAAAGTGTATGTTATTCTGAGTAGTGTAATAAACTACACATCACTCTATGAATCAATCTTTTATTCAAGAACTACATACCATTAGGTACTTAGCCATCCTAGCTACCAGAGGCACTGTGGTGGTTTCCTGGGGCTTATGTTCAACTGATTACTGTCACAAGAGAAACGATGATAGCAATTCAGTTATGACAAAGAGAAGCTGTTAAATGCTTACTTTAAGTAAAAAGATAAAAGTTCTCTACTATGTCAAAGATGAGTATATATAGGAAAAACAGTATATAGAATATTCTGCACTAACCATGACATCAGGCATCTACAGGGGGTTTTGGAACATATCCACCTCTGCAACCCAAAAGAAAAGGGACTACCTTATTCTAATGGAAAGAGCGGGCAGATTAGAAGACATTCCTAGACATTTATTGGAAAGACTTTTTTTTTTAAGTAGAGAGAAGAGAATTCATTATACTACATACATATACCCACTTATTTTTAAATATCAGAAATTAAGATCTTGGAATTCTCCACAATAAAAATCTCAGAAGACAATAGATTAAATGGTAAGGATCTTTGAGTGCTTGCTAAGAATGCACGTCTGAAGGCCAAGGCGGGAAAAATCACAAATTCATGGGCAGCCTAAACTTGAAAATGAAAACCTTCCCTAAACAAACAAAACAAAAGATTACAGTGTTTTCAAGGGAAAATTTGTCTCAAACCCTTCTTATGTTGTATTATATTTTCATTGATAAAACAATAAAATCATTATGAGGTAGACAAAGTTCTTTGAAAAATAATATGTATGGACTCTTAAGATTTATTTTTTATTTTAATTGTGTGTATATGTGTGTGTGTATACACATGAGTGAAGATGCCCGTGAAAGACAGAAAAGGTCTTTGGACCTTCTGGAGCTGGAGTTGCCTGTACAGATGCCCAACATGGATACTGAGTACCAAATTTAGGTCTTCTGAAATCTCACTAAACATTCTTTTGTCATCTTGCCAGCCCCACATGTGGGAACACTTATAAGCAATGCTTTGCTGTGTGCCCCAACTGCAGCAATAATCACACATGATGTTGTGAGTACCAATAATATAAACTATAAACCATAGGAAATTTGAAATTGTGCTAAATATAAAGAATAATAAATTATTTTATTGTATTTCACTATATATGAAAGGATTTACACAATAATACCATTATTTTGTTCATGCATGTTAGTATTTTCAGTTTTGTTCTGTTTTATTCATGTAGATTATTACGCATTAATTTGACTTTACAGATATACTTTACAAAATAATCACAGGTATTGTTCATTCCAAAGAACAATTAAATGCCAAATATAATCTAAACTCACATTATATTATTAAAAAATGGACAGTCAAAGATGAACCACAAAAAGAAAGGCTCTTTGCCCTCTGCTGGTGACTGTAAGTAACCAGGGTTGGGGTTCTTCATGTCTGTAGTCTGTGCTTCATCTGGGTTCTGTTCCAGGTTGCTACGCTAAGTCTAGTTGGGAGCAGACTTTTCCTCTAAGATTTGAAGAGCACCCATGTAAGCAATATGGCAGTACTCAAGCCACCTTCCATCCTGCTCCTGTTGTCCAAAGAAAGAGACATAGACATCAGTACTTAGCCATTCCCATGGCCTAGTCGGAATGGTGGGTTGACTGTGAAGTCTTGAAGGAAGCAGAAGGATGCCTTTTTCGAATCCTCACTAGGTTCCCATAACCTGATAAGAAAATTCTCCATTCCTTGAAAGCAGACATCTAAACACTATAATAAAGTCACAGCCCACCACCAAAGTCATCATAAAGTCATGGCCCCACCCAAGCCCACCACCAAAGTCATTTCATGGACCCAGAACACTGTATGGAAGAAAGCACTGACCCTAAAAATATTTTATGGCACTCCTAACAGAAATATTTCTGTCAGCCTTACTTCAAAGTGAAGCTTTTTAAGTAAAATCCCAGAAAAGGAGAAATGCCTGTATCTTACTAGGTTCTCAAACTATGGCTCAGGACTTCTATTATAGTCTATGGACTCTGGAGTAATCTATTCAGTAACTTGGGGGGATACGTCAGAGTTGTAGGCCTAATGAGGCCACTGTGTCTATGAGCTCCCCTAGTTTGTAACTCACAGGTGAAATGTGTAGCTTTAGAAATGGATAGATTTTTCTGCCCTACCAGGCAGTGACTACAATTCTAGAGAAGACCCTGAAATTTCTCCTCTGTAGCAAATTTGTCAACTGAAAGCAACTCATTTTCTCTGGAAAAATGAAGAACTCTTACCCTATCAGTTACAAGGATAATGCTTTCATATCTGTCCTTGGTGGTATGAGAGGCAGCTGAGCCTTGAGGATGGATAATCATAGCATAATCACGTGCCGCATGCACGTCTCGTTGCGGGTCCAGGTGTGGATCACTTCCTGGGGAAATGAGCAGCGCTTCCCACACCTGCACGCAGTCAGTCATTGAGTCACCTTCTGCTTTATTGTAAATGGAATTTTTAAAAAGAAGAGATTTTTAAACCTGGCAGGTATACAATTACTGCCACTTTATCAAGTATTTCACCTCAATGTTGCCATGACTCTTAGCCACACAGTAGTCTGCTTGGCCAGATCCTATAATAATGTCCTAAAGACACCCAGAAATCAGAAATATATAGCACCCTACAAGCCTATAAGATAGTATAAAACTATGGACAAGAGTTGGCTGCAAATTCATGTTTAAATATCCAACAAAATAATAATTCTACTTTTATATAAACTATCGGTGCATACAAAACTATGGACCATTCCCCAGTTCTGTTGGAAAATCTTGCTGGTCAGAGATCACAGTCTGTCGTGACCTGGCAGCTTTTTCCAAGACTCAAGGACATGGGAACTCCCTCCTCAGGAAGACTTCCTGCTTTCTACCTGCCCCTGGACCCTGGAGGACTGACCTTATCTAAAAGTTGTCTCTAATCCTGGTTGCTTGATTTATCTTTAGTGTGACCCTTGTCACAATTCTCTGCTAGAAGCCCCTGCTATACATAAGGTTACTAAGATTTATACTAGGAGTTCTGCTATAGGACCCTACTGCCTCATACAAAGCTTTATGATAGGAGCATGCCACTTAATGCAAATTAGGCGATGTTTCAACAACTGTCCCCAGCATTTATATTCCCCTCTCTTTCTGGAATAAAACAGAGTTACAACACTTAAATCATCTCCCCAGAAAGCTGGCTCCACTGACTCACAAGCCACCCTACCCTGTTCCCTCACTTTGGCTTTCTACCGCCTCGCTGAGGTGGCTGGTAATTGGAGAAAGAAGTAGACCCACAAGCTCATTTGTGAGACTTATATTACCTTGCTAGAAAATTTGATGATGACAGTGTGAAAAAAATGGAAATTATGACTCACTCTAGCTCATGACTATAGGCGCTAAACCCCGTAGAATCATAACAAAACACAACCAGCAAAAATATAATGCATCATATAAAATAAACATGGTGCACACAAGAGAAGTCAATTGGAAAAGCCACCAATGACATTCTCAGTCCCACTGAGACACAAGATGAAGATTTGCTTCTAATTAGCTTATTTAGCAAGTTCAGTACCATGCATAGACAAAGAAGAAATACCAGAACAGAATGTATTGGCAAAGTTTCACCCCATGGGAAACTACAGATAGTATAAACTCCACTGCCTTGACCAGAGCACAGCAATACCTTTGCAGCTTCCAAGACTCCATCCAGTAAGAGAAGTGTTGATTTTGACAGATGGAGATATGTTTGCTCATAATAAACTACTAAGGTAGATATGAGCCATAACAGTTCCTGCTGCATGCTGGGCAGTGCTGGCGCACACCTTTAATCCCAGAACTCGGGAGGCAGAGGCAGGCGGATCTCTGTGAATTTGAGGCCAACCTGGTCTATAAGAGCTAGTTCCAGGGAAAGCTCCAAAACTACAGAGAAACTCTGTCTCAAAAAAAAAAAATCAATCAAACAAACAAAAAAACAGTTCTTGTTACAACAATTATTCTCACAACAGATGAGAAAAACAGATATATATCTCAGGGAAGGAAAAACATATTTGATGAAACATTTGTTTTTGATTAGATACTTGCCCTTTTAAAAAATGTAGAACATGACAAAAATGTTCAGTTCCCATATCTATAGGAAGCATTTATTTAAATAATCCTAGTTTAAAAAATTACATGGAAGATCATTATAGGATAACATACCAATCATAGGTTTGTTTACCCAAGAGAAACTGGAAATCAAAAATAAATAAATAATGAAGACAGACTATCTACAACATAAATTATGGATGAATCTTCAAGTCATCTTGACTGTTTAAAATGATAAAGAAATATACGCATTCTGGTTTAATTTATACATTTCTAGATATTCTCTCCCTCCCTCCCTCCCTCCCCCCTGCACATGAATTTGTGGGTATATATACATATGCACGCTAGATTCCTGTTTATATTTTTTACTAATCAAATAGAAATAGGACTGAGGAAATTGTTTCATTGATAAAATGCCTACCATGCAAGCACAAGGGTCTAAGTTCGTATTCTCAGAAATTCTCAGAATCTACATTAAAGGTCAGGCAAGATGGAGTGTGCCTATAACCCCAACCCTGAGAGAGCAGGGCAGAGGTAGATTCCTGAAGCTCACTGGCTATCCTATATAATTTAATTCACGAGTTTGGGGGCTCATTTATAGATTCTTTCTCAAAAAATAAACATGAAGAGCAATCAAGGAAAGACACCCAACGTCAACTACCATGGGCTTCCATACATATTTTGTATCTGTGCATAAGCGCCCACAAGTTTACACCTTCCTACCCTCACCCATCTTCACACATACACAGGGAGGGAGGGAGCGAGGGAG
>NW_004949107.1:2789027-2795718 GCF_000317375.1 Microtus ochrogaster
AAACCACACAATACTTCACACCAGCATGCAATGATATCTGGTGCCCTCTTCTGGCGTGCCGGCCTACATGCAGGCAGAACACTATATACATAATAAATAAACCTTTGAGCAGGGTGGCACTAACCTTTATACTCAGGAGGCAGAGCAGGCAGATCTCTGTGAGTTCAAAGCCAGCCTGGTCACTGGCCAACAGAGCTAGTTCCAGGACAGCTAGGGCTGTTACACAGAAAAACCCTGTCTTGAAAAAAACAAAAACAAACAAACAAACAAATGGAAAGCCATCCAAGGCCACTGAAATCTTCCTGACAGTGAAGACAAGCACACTGTTGTGGCACAGTCCTGTGTTCTACAGCAAGTAACTGACCTACCTTAATTAACACCATAGCACTGTTGTTAGTTAGGAAGTAAATAGGAAAGAGTAGGTAGGATATCAAGGTACACATAGTTTTTACAAACAGGTATAAGCCTCAGAGTATCTGTTCCTGTTACACTGTCGGTCCTGAGGCTGTCTGCCCTATAGCACCTTGAAAACCTGCTATTTAAGAAGGAAATATTGTAAACCTAATCAACCAATGGGTTTGTAACCAGTAAAATCTCTTCCTTTAAAATATCTAGAGGACATATAAAATGTGACAAAATACTGAACAGATCTTAAACAAACATAAAAACTGAAATTAGAGAATAAGAAAGAGAAAGGGGAAGGAAGAGAGCAAAGAAAATAATTAAGGAGAATGTCTCAGATGACTGATGGAAATTATTCCATAATTTAGCTCTGTAGTAATTGACTATTGGGGGGGGGGACAAAGAAAGTTAAAACCAAGTAAAACAAGATTAAGTCACAGTGTAACAGGTCCTGGGCCCTTAACACAACTGATGCCATGTTGAAGGTACCGTTTTTATCTTAAAACTGTCCAATACCCATCAAAATGGTAATAAAGACCTAACCCGTTAAAGACATAGTCAGTAGTTCCAGGATCCAGAAAAGTCCCTGAATGTACTCCTCTTCCTTTTGGGCTTCTGCAGTTTTGTTCCTCACTAGCTTTCTCTCTAACTGAAGTGTGTTGACTAGAATAATGGATTTTGTGCACAAAACACAAAGACTCACAACTATATGAATTTGGAAAGTTTCCTATCTAGCCAGTAGTCAGAGATAAAAACTGCTATTCCACTTTAATAGTGTTCGAGAGGGTTCTCTGGTGAAGTTATTTCTGAACAACAGTGCAGAACTTAAGGTTTAGGTAATGGTTCAAATTAAAGGTGAATTAAAGACAAAGCTCCTCTTCAATACACATGACAATCCAAAAAAATCAATATCTAGCATATTTTTAAATGTAATTTAGGACACAAATAAAACAATCTCTGTTATTTAAACAATGGGCAAATGACTATAATTTTTAAGAAGCATAAATAACCAACATAGATGTATATGAACATGAAAATATTTGTTTTCATTGAAATGAAAGGAAACAACTACGACTAGATTATGATACGTGTTTGTTTTCTTTCATGTTCTGACTCCTGTAGGAAATCATAAAGTCAGAGACCCATGAGTGGGATTAGTGGCCTTTATACAGGAGACCTGAAAGAACATAGACTTCTCTTTCCTCTTTAACCCTCCACACCAGCATCACACACACACACACACACACACACACACACACAGTGAGGGCAGAGCAAGAAGATAGCCTTGTCTGACCCAGGAAGCAGCTCTCCAAAAACATCATCTTTGATGCTACTCCTTCCAGAACTATGAAGGATAAACCCTTATGTTTAAAATCATCTTGTCTAGCATTCTTAGCAGTCCAAATGGAGTGAGAAAAGACTATGCTTTACATACAGAAATAGAAACTTCAGAAAAATAGATATTCTCAAGTATTTTGGTATTAAATAAGGAAATTGTGTAAGTGATATTGCTATCTAAGAAAGTTAAAAAGAACTAGCTAAGTGAAACAGAATACAAGAAGTAATAATAAAAAAGAGCTCAAAATAATCAATTATGCTATAAAAAGTCTCAAGGAGTAAATATAAGACAATGTTATCAAGCAACTAATGAAACAAGCAGAATTTCTAGCAATATGATATGCTGAAGGAGAAAGTGGATGAAAATAGAAATGTGTTTAAATCAAAAAGAGATCAGCTACAAATATCATAAGATTATGTAATTTGTATATCTTGATAATCTACAATAGATTTGGGAGTGTGAGGACGTCAAAGGACAGATAGCAACCGTAACTGCAGATTCAGTGAATTCTTTTCCTCTTAATGGAGAGGTATGCAAGCCCTGAGAGCTAAGACTCTGTCGCTGAGCCTACATACTTGTATTACTTTAAGACTAGAAAGAACTATAGTAAGGCTAAAATATAGTGATCACTTTTACAGATAAGACATCGAACTTATGTAGCTCAAAATTCACCAAACACACACACAAACTTGCTATATTTGAATTTGAATTTCAAGCTCTCACCAAGGCAAAAGACGTATACCTTAAGCTGACATTTAAACACTACAAACACTTTATTCATCTTATAAACCTATCCAGGATCTCCAATACTATTTAAAATATAATAGTTACATGATTATTGAACCAATAAAAATGACAAAAGTAAGAAAAAACTAAAAATAATTATTATAAGTTCCAGGGGACATAAGTAACAGATGAAAAGCATAAGAGAAGCTGACGACTTTTAAGACTAGTAATTGCCTATATGGGGTAAGATAGAATATTAATACACCAAACATGGCTTTTCCTTGTTATAAACATAATGGAAATAAAAACGTCTACAGAAATAAACAACAATAACAATACCAACAGTAAAAGTTACTCATAGCTCCTCCGGAAATATCACGAGTTACTTCCTCAGCTCTGCTGGGAAGAAGAACCAGAAATTTTTCAAGGATGTGACCCGTGAGAGGATATACATCATCCAGTAGATGTTCCTAGTCCCATGCAAATCCACACAGCACTAGGTGGATTCACTGAGTTTAAAATAAAGTACATGAATTGATGGGAGGGGTTATTGGGTGGACAGAGAGAGAAATGGAGAGGAAGGAATAAGGAGTAGATTTGATCAAAATATATTCCATCAAAGCATGAAATAGTCAAATAATAGAAGAGAATAAAATTAGCAAGAAATATACCAGACTTGAAGGAGTCCACAAAATAGTATCAGCCACTGGAAAATCTTCCAGAATGAGTCTCTGTTCAGACAGCATTCCTTCCTGAAAGGGCCGAGCAGATGCCGCACAGGCTGCTTAGTTTTCTCTCAGAGATCAGCCTCCATTTCATTTTCCTGAGACTGAACAAGCAGCATCTAAGGAAAAGTCACAAATAAAGGGCAACCAATCTTCAACACCCCCAACAGCAAGGAGGAGGAGTGGTCCGTGCAGTACTAGGCCAGGCCAGGCCAGGCCTGAGCCAGCCTCCACAATCAGAAGGTCAAGGAGATAACCACATAGAAGCAAAAACAGGGACTTGTCCAGGCCTGCCCCAAATGTAAAATTGTAGCCCTGGCCAACCCCAAACTGGCCCTAGCCAATTAGTACATGATAATATGATTGCCATTTGTAAGTCAGTCATATCTGAGATGAGCTAATTGCCTAGGACCTCCCCTTGACTGTGCTTTAAAGGAGCCTGGGACCTCCTCTCAGGGTTGTTGCCATCTTGCCTCTGTGTAGAATGGTTGGCCCTCACATGCCGGAATAATAAACATTCTTGCTAATTGTATACATGGATGGTGGTCTTTTGTCAGACTTCTCCAGGACCCTAACACTTCTCACAGCCAAAAAATATTCTAGGTTGTTAGGGAAGGGGGAGCAGACATGGAAATCTTGTCAAATTAAACTTGATCTTTAAGAGGCACAAGATGGAAAGGTATAAAGATAGGTGAAAGTTTAATCATTAAAACAGTGCGACACTGGCCCAATATTCATACAGGGACCTGGATGCCCAGAAGAACAGCAAAGGCAAAAAAATCAAAGCAAGGGCAACTTGGGCTCAGACCAGGGAAATGAGACGGAGGATCCACCAAGAAGACGAGGAATGTCATTTTCAAACATCTCCACCCAGCTCCACAGCTACAGTTCTGCCGTATCTGCCAGGGATTTCCATATTCCAGCATCCCTTCCCCTGAAGAGCTAGTGCCTGTTTATATAATGCTAGCTCAAGGCAGCAGGTCAATACTCCCCCCGGCTGCCCATACCTTGCTACCATTTTGCACCGACTCCTCATTTTTTCCTTTATCTTTCCCCACACCCATTCTTCTTACCACCACATCCCCCGAAGCCCTGAAGCTCATCTGGCTTACCATATCTACATGCATAGCTTTACCTCTTTTGGTACTTGGACCACTAATCAAAACGCCACATCTCTACTTCAGGTTTTCCCCTTCATCCTTTGAACAACCTAATATCTAGTCTCACCACGACTGCTTACCTCTTCTTTCCTTTTCCTTCTGATTCATCCTCACATATCGGCATGCTCAGTACTATCTGGGACACTTTGCCAGCTAAACAAATTGGTACCTAACAAAACGTGTACTCATTTTTCAGAGTGGGCTAAATGCTGAGAAGCAGTTATTGCTGCAAACAATATTCAATCATTAAGGATGGATGTTTGCTAGATTCTGGTGCCCAGAACACTGATATAATAATATATGAAAACATAGTCTTTCTCAACACTGCAAATACATGTACTCAATGAAGTGAGCCTGACTCAAATAGCAACAAAAGTCTTAACTAACTAGCAATTAATAAACCACTATTCTTTTGCTTAAGACATTTAAAGCATCCCACTCCTTGATGGAAGCCAATCCTGATACTGAAGAGAACAAGAACCTGAGACTAACTAGGTGACAGGTATACGGAAAATAAAATAACACTATTATTTTGCCTAAAGTAGCACAGCAGTAAAATGACTCTTAATGACATACATGCTATACATGTAGATCAATGCCTCACCCAGCCATCACCAGAGAAGCTTCTTCCTGCTGTAGACATTCAGCTGGAAACATGCAGGCAGTGAAAAACTTTTAAGCACTCAGTCCTAATTAGGATAACTTCATCAAATCCCTCCCCTCAAGGGTCAGCGATCCATAAGGAAGAGGAGACAGAAAGATTGTAAAAGCTAGAGGGGATGGATAACTTCAAGGAACTCTCTTCCAGACTAACAGGACTGGTACTCATATGAACTCGCAGAGACCGTGGAAGCATGCACCAGACTTCCACAATTTCAAGCAAGATAGAGAGTCCCAGCACAGAGAGGGGGTAGTATACATGGACCCCTAATCCTAACCATGAAGCTGTCTGTCACTGGTACCCTGTTGTAGGAGACTACTTGTTTGTTTCCCAGCTGACCAGCCACTCAGACCCAAAATAATCACACAGAAACTATATTACTTAAAATACTGCTTGGCCCATTAGTTCTAGCTTCTTATTGGCTAACACCTATATCTTAATTTAACCCATTTCTAATAATCTGTGTATCACCACATGGCTGTGGCTTACTGGGTAAAGTTCCCAGCATCTACCTCAGGCGAGACTACATGGCTTCTCTCTGACTCTTCCTTCTTTCTCCCAGCATTCAGTTTGGTCTTCCCCACCTAGCTGAGTTCTGCCCTGCTACAGATACAAAGCAGCATTTTTATTCATCAATGGTATTCACAATATACAGAAGGGACTCCCACATCAGTACCCAGTGACAACAGTAAATATTTTATTTTCCAATGAAGTGTCACTGAGTGTATCACTCACAAGTCAGGGCAGTCTCCCTACCCAGGAGTAGTTGACAACATAGAATTAAGTCAATTGTCTTTGTGTGGACTTTTTGTTATGTTTTGTCATTTTCGTTGTATTGATTTTTTACCTGTTTGTTTTGGTTTTTGTTTTAGACAGAAAGATATTTGTTTGTTTCTTGTTTGTTTTTGTTTGTTTCTTATTTTTTAAGAAAGGGGGGAAAACAAAGTTGCACATAACTCTCTCTCTCTCTCTCTCTTTCTCTCTTTCTCTCTCTCTCTCATACACACACATACACACAGAGAAAGAGAGAGTGTTTTTCCTCTTTCTCTTTTTCTCTTTTCCTACATACATTCTTCAACTTTCAAGTCCAGAATCTCATCTGATTTACAATATCTGGATATATATCTTTACTTTTATTGGAAGGGAGAGAACAAGATAAATTTTGGTGAGTAAGGAGGTGGGGAGGATCTGAAGAGAGTTGGGGGAAGTGAAGAAACATGATCAAAATGTATTATATGAAAAAAATTAAAAAAAAAAATCTAGCAGAGCATGAGTCAATGAGCTAACCAGCAAGCAACATTCCCACATGGTTGGTGTGCAACATCCCATTTAAGTTCTACCCTGATTTCCTCACTGCTAGATTATGACCTGGGATTTAGGACAAATAAATCCATTCCTCAAAAAAAGAAATGAGAACAATAACAACAACAAAAAGTAACAATCTGAAATCCAGATGGGCAAATCCCAACCAAGAGACACAAGTAACATAAAAAACCAAGATAACTCTCTCCTCAAGAATTTACCAACCCAAGAGCAAG
Source organism: Microtus ochrogaster (assembly GCF_000317375.1). Lineage (NCBI taxonomy): Eukaryota > Metazoa > Chordata > Mammalia > Rodentia > Cricetidae > Microtus > Microtus ochrogaster. The sequence goes on from NW_004949107.1 coordinate 2,795,579, forward strand.
GAAGCTATGGAAACAAGGTAGACAAAATTCCAGACACAGAACTCAGAGAAACTAATTATAAATATGTTCAAACAATTAAAGACATGGACATTTCCAAGGAAACACAAATAGCTTAACAGAAATAGATGTCAAGATTCAAA
>NW_004949107.1:2795944-2829609 GCF_000317375.1 Microtus ochrogaster
AAAACCAACCTGAAATGGTGATGGAAATAAAAGCCACAATAGGCCAAACAAAAAGTTCAGTAGAAAAATCTCACCAATAGAATGCAGAAGGCAAAATATCAAGATATCAAAACAAAGTAGAGGAATTAGATCATTCAGGCAAGGTCTTCAGACACAATTAAGATAAAAGCTCATAAATTACAGGAAACAATTTCATGCAGAAGGAATACAAAACATTTTTAATAAACCATAGACAAAAACCTTTCTAAATATGGGAGAAGAGTCACTTAGAAACAGGGGATACATGGAACACCAAATAAATGGACAGGGCCAGGAAAGAAACTGTCTGTGTCATAATGTACTTAAAACACTCAATATACAGAATAAAGAAGGTACCTTGAAAGCTGAAAAAAAAAAAAAAAGCCAAATCACCCCCAAAGACAAGCCTGTCAGAATGTTGCTGGCTTATCAGTCCAAATCTTGAGAGCAAGAGGGGCTTGTAATGATGCATTTCAGACTTTGACAGAAGATTCTACCAGTCCAGTCCAATACTGATAAGTCCGATACACTAGATAAGATCCCAATAAGCAAAGGTGAAAGTAAAACTTCACTTGGTGAAAGCAGCTCAGGAATTTGGGACCACCACGTGAACTCTACAGAAGAAAGTGGAAGGAAAACTTAAGCATGAAGAGAATAATAAACACAATCAAGAGATTACAGAAAATACAAATAAAAAGGTAAATAAGAAATTTCCAAAAGCTATAAAATCAGGAAGATGACAGGGAGCATTACACACCTTTCAGTAATAACTGAAAATTAATGCTCTGGAATGCTCATCAAAAGACACAGAGTAGAAGATTGAATTAGAAAATAAAATTCATCTTTTTATTTCTTCCAAGAAATACTGCCCTAGTGTAAGGATGGAAATAGGTAGAACTGGGAGAAAATACACCGAGTGAGGCAACACAGAGGCAGATCTGCCAAATACTCTCTCTCAGACATGGGTCCGAGTGTCAAAGCTTTAAATGTGTGTAGCATAAAGAACCTAGAAAGTGGTCATAGGAAGACAGAAGAAAGATTTGGGGGGAGGTTGCAGCGTGGCCGATTCTCATCGCTCTTGGTTACAAACCAGAACTCAAAGGTAAGATATCACACACTTTTATTAGCACATATGGAGGAAGCAGGCTGTTACCACCCGAAAACTTCCTCTGTGTTGGTAAATATCAGTAGTACCTGTAGATGTTGGAGGATAAAACTCAAAAAGTCAGTGTGTGTGTGTGTGTGTGTGTGTGTGTGTGTGTGTGCGCGCGCGCGCGCGCGCACATGGGGGGAGAGAAGGGAAGGGGGAAGGGCGAGGGGGATAAACAGAGAGATACCCAGGATCTTCTATGTGGCTCCCTTTTGAAACTACCCACTGGAGCCTGGTGGGCTCGGCATGGCATCCAACTGAAGGTGCTGACTGCCTTCTCCCTGGCTCCAAATTCATCAGTTGCCAGGGGTTAAGCAAGGAAGGCTACTGACCTATCGATCTCCTCTTTGATCCATAATTAGCCATTGAGGGGTCCAGTCTTGTGCAGGCTCAGGGCAAGCAAGCACAGCTGCTTTAAGACTCTGTTTCAATAGCTGGCATTCCATGAAGATAGAACTGGGCATTTCTCTCTATGTCCCAACTTTTATGCTCTCCGGGCACCCCCTTTCAGAAAGTCCCATTAGCCTTAGGGAGACTGGTATAAATGTCCTGTTTAGCACTAAGTACTCCGCTATCACTTGTTCTAAGCGTCATGAGCAGCCTTGCGTGGGAAGCTAATCTCAAAGCATGACGGGAAAAAACTCAACGGAAGTTCTCTAAAACTAAAATACTAATTATATTGTGGAGAAGCTAGAAGGGACAAAGGTTCTGTCCGCACCCTTCAACTCACAGAAAAGGAAACCTCCAAAGTGAATCCTGGCACTTTCCAGTTAGTGATAGTCACAGTGTTGCTCTTCCCAGAGCACATTGGGGAGAATGTTACCCTGAAAACTTTCATAAATAGCCACAATATGTTTATTTTAATCAGCATCCTTACAATAAACTTGCAGTAAATTAAAAAATCATAATTACAGCAATGTATGATTGACATTATGTAAATAATTCAGATTTTAAAGTGCTTCAATTTTTCTTGCTATACGAGTGTGCCATATCTAACAAATGTACAGCAAATGATCCCGCTTAATATTGCCAATCTTTCCCATTTGTCTAGACCATACATTGTTACAGAGAAACGCTGTCTCCAAAAATCAAAACAAAACAAACAAAGCAAAACAAAAAAAAATTATCTAAGCAAGTGATTGGAATTCTTTCCATCCTGGGCTCACCCTCTGATTCCAGATCCTTCCAACATTGGTTTTACAAAACACCCGCAAGCCCAACAGAACCTATTTATCATGTCCCAATGCCCAGCACGTTGTCATTAGCAACAAACAGTCCAGCAACACATCATTCAAGCCCCAGGCTGCACAGATCAAACTATTTTTAAAGTGCATTTTCCTGCAGCTTATTCAATTTTTTTTGATTAAAAAAAAGAAGAAAGGAAGAAAGAAAGAAAGAAAGAAAGAAAGAAAGAAAGAAAGAAAGAAAGAAAGAAAAGGCCATAATGTCCTAGACAATGAACCCCACGAGGCTCATCACTAAATATGTCTCATATCTTTGGTTGATGGTACGTACAACTGAAGGCTTCAACAAAAAAAAACCAATGCAACTAATAATGGCAATTTCCTTTTCGCTACATTTTGATCATTCAATTTGGCCTGACTAGCCCTTTCTGCCTTACCTACTCTCTGTGTGCCTTACTAGTTGCGTCTTCAAGGAGCCTTAGGAGCTTGTATTTACCATGTCCCTGACACTCAGTGTGGTTTGCTTTAGGTGTCTCATTTAATGACACAGACTGGGGATTTTAAAAAGCATGCCCAAGGTAGCTTAGAATATGGAGATGACAAAACTCGAGGCACTGCCTCCTAAGCAGGTTCCCACCCCTGTCCACAATGACACCTTCTGCCGAAGAAGGAGTGTGGTGGTAATGAGCCACTTAACCCCGCTGACTCTCAATCTCTTCCCCTGTCAGAGGAAGTAATGAGTTCTGCCCTGCCTATTTCACGTGGCAGCTACAAGAAGCAAATAAGACAACGTATGTGAAGGAATTTCTGAAATGCTAATAAAAGATTAAAAGTGTCGTTTTATTATCTTCACAGAAAAGACAGCTAAAGAGCCCTGGAATCTGATACAGCAGATTTAACCTCTTACCAACTGTGTAACTGTTGACAACAGTGAAAGTTCTATAAACAGAATGTTTTCTAAACAATGAAACAAAAACGTTGAAAACAATGATCACAAAGTCCCTGCTAGGGATCCAGTCAAGATTTACATTAAACTTAACCCGAGTCACAACTTCCCAAAGTGCAGCTGAAATTGTCTTTAGACATTAAAGAAGTAGCAGATTTTCAAAAGCTTAAGGATTTAAGGATTCTTAGAAAACCAGCTCCCTGCAATTACTGTTCCTTCGGGTTTTGAGAGGAGAAAAAAAATGATGGTGCTTAGAAAAACTGAAATCTCACTCGAAACTTCTGAAATTGTGCCTAAGCTGAACGATGGCAACTCATTCTGTCTGCAAAAGCTAAGACCGGGTTAGTGTTTTGCCAGAGTTGAAGAATATTACGCTAATTACAACCCCAGTGAATCTGGATTTCAAAGAGCTCTTGGCGGTCTCAGTCTATGATCCTCCACTGACTGCCACAGCCAATGTGCCAGTTAGTTCCCCACCAACGAGGAACTTTCTCCCTTCCCACTCCACGGCAGCTTTTGCTGTTATTCTGATTTTTGTTCTTAACCATTTTGACTGCAGCAAAATGAAATCTCAAAGTAATTTTAACTTTAATTTCCCTGATAGTGAAGGGTGTAGAGCTTAAAAAAATTAGTTCTCAAATGTTTATATTTCTTCCTTTGAAAACTTGGTTTAGCTCTATATTCCAATTTTTAACTGGGTTGTTTTCTTGATTTTTTTTATTTTAGATTTTTCAAAAATCATTTTTTAAAAAAAAATCTATGCATCTCACCCTACCCTCCCTTAACCTTTGCAACTCCTTAACCCCCTCATCCGCCCCTTTGTTTCTCACTGAACTTTCACTTCTCTTTCACATCCTATAGCCAGACATGGCTTTGCTTTTGCAAAATCTAGAAAATAAAAATGAGAGAAAATACATGATATTTGTCTTTCTGATGTGGGATTCCCCTCTGTATGCTGTGAATACCATTGGTAAATAAACTGTCTTGGGCCTGCGCAGGGAATAGAGGTAGGCGTGGGGAGAGAACTAAACTAAATGGTGGGAGGGAGAAGGAAGAGCCAAGGAGAAGCCATGTAGCCCTGCTGGAGACAACACCTGATGGAACTTTCCAGGTAAGCCACAGCCACATGGCGATACACAGATTAATAGAGATGGGTTAGTTTAGAATATGAGTTAGCCAGAAATATGCTTAAGCTATTGGCCGTACAGTATTGCAAATAATATGGTTTCTGTGTGATTATTTCGGGGCTGAGCAGTCGGGAAACAAACAAGCAGCCTCCATACATCTTTCTATGATTGAATTAATTGGCTAAAAATTGTTTGATTCAGTAACACCTATTTTCATGTAAATCGCATAGCTCATTCTTGGTGGCTGAACAAAATTCCATTATACACACACACACACATATATATGTATATATATATGTGTGTGTGTGTGTGTGTGTGTGTGTGCATATGTATACATCCAATATACACACATGAATATATGTATAATAATACACAAATATAATATGTTATATTTTCTTTATCTATTTGTTTTTATTTTAACATTTTTAATTTTAAATATTTAATTATTTAATATTAAATATTAAGAATTCTATTGAATGGATAAAGAAAATGTAGTGCATTTACACAATGGAATGCTACTCAGTGGTAAAAAACAATGACATCTTGAAATTTGCAGGAAAATGGATAGCACTAGAAAAAAACATTCAGACCCAAAAAGACAAACACGTTATGTACTCACTCTTAAGTGGGTATTAGATGTAAAAGAAAGGATAACCACACTACAACCCATAACCCCAGAGAAGCTATGTAAAAAAGAGGACCCTAAGAAGGACACACATGGAGGACCCCAGGAAAAGAAAATAATTAAGATCTCCTGGGAAGCTGGGAAGGGGAGTAGAAAGGAGGAGTTGGATGATAGGAACATGAGGGATCCAGATGACCAAGTTGGGGGAGGGAAGCAATGAAAGAGATACCTTGATAGAAGGTACCCTAGTGGGGTTAGAGAGAAACCAGGTGCTAGAAAAATTCCCAGGAATCAGCAAGGATGACCCCAGCTAAGACTTCTAGCAATAATGGAGAAGGTGTGTGAAGTGGTGTTCACCTATAATCAGATTACTGACTACCGTAATTGACATCATAGAACCTACATTCAGTAACTGATGGAAGCAGATGCATTGATCCACAATAAAGCACTGAGCTGAGCTCCTACAACTTAGTTGAAGAGAGGAAGGAGGGATCATATGTGGGGGGCATGGATCAAGGTCATGATTGGGCAAACCACAGAGACAGTTGACCCTAGCTATTGGGAGCTCACAGACTCTTTACTGACAACTATGATCCTGCATGGGACTGAACTAAGTGCTCTGAAAGTGGGTGGCAGTTGTGTGGCTTGATCTGTTGAGAGAGCCCCTAGCAATGGTACCAGGACTTCTCCCGGGTGTACGAACTGGCTTTTTGGAGCCCATTCCCTATGGTGAGATACCTTGCTCAGCCTTGATGGCCTCGATTTGGTATATCAGACTTTGTTAACTCTCCAAGGAAGGCCTTACCTCCTCTGAGGAGGGTATGGGGATTGGGATGGGGGGAAGTGGGGAAGCAGGAGAAGGGGAGGGAGGGGGACCTGGAGCTAGCCTCTAAAATTTAAAATATTTTAAATAAAAATAATCTGCTTCTGAAAAATAAAATTAAAGTTTTTGCCTAAAAATTATTTTTCATCCAAAAGAGAAAATCTAAATAAAATGAATATACACTCTATGAAAGACATCATCTATATAACTGCATGGCAAGATTAAAATAGACTTTACTTTCTTTACAAGAGTATATGTGTTGGCTCAATGATTCTTCTATTACCACTTATCTCACTTCTGTAGCTGATTTTCCCTTTTTTAATTTAGAAGGTTTTCATTCTTTTAATTTCAGTCATATTTTCAATCATATAAAAAGAAATAGCAATACCTTTTAATATCAGAAATATAATGATAGACAATGCCTTCAAACCAGAAAAGATAAGAGTGAGACCATTATTCATATTCAGATAAATGTAACAGATAGCTGATGATAAAAGAAATTACAATGCTTTCAAGATGAAGCAGTTAAACAGAACCTAAACTCGATGCAAACACACACTCAGACACCCATGCATCAGGACCACTCTCGTTCTTACTATGGCTATACAGCCTGGGGCCTAGGGAAGGTTCTTAGCCTTCACATCCCAATATTCTTCCTCCATCATAAAAAAAAAGATTAGTATGACATGAGAAGTGGGGTTGTTGTGAGGATTTATAAAAGGTTTCGTAAATAAAATAGTGCTGATGTAAAATTATTAATTAGAATAGCACCTATGGAGTAAGTGCTCATGTGATATTTGAAACTATTATTATAAAAAAAAACAAAAAACAAAATCATCACCTAGTATGACACAGTAACCCTACAGGTCCAGCCGCAGCACACATACCTTGGTTGTAATCAACAGCTCTCTAATTGTACGTAAGACCTGTTCAACAGATGGGATACCATAATGACTGGTTTGGGAATCCTAGCTAACTAACCAGTGCTGGTGCAATAATGGCTATGGAATCAGAATCTTCAACCATTAAATCTCCAATCCCCAACAACAATCCATAAACTAAACATTTGTCCTTACACCCACAGATAAGTATAGAGTTCACCTCTCATCAAGGAAACTTCTCTTTGCAACAGATGGAGATGACTACTACTGAAAACCATAACCAAATCAGTTCACAGAGTTGTGGAGCCCAGTTTCAGTGAACATACCTTCAAAAATCTCTCAAACTTAAGACTCAGGGATTATTGCAGAAGAGGCAGGGAGACATTGTAAGAGCCAGATGGGCAGGGTGTTTTCTGTGAGATTGTTTTTCCTAGTAATATCAGAAGTTACACAAATAAAGTCTCAGCGGTCAGACTGCTCAATCATGAGCTCGACAAGGAGGACACCAACGATTATGCCAAACAAGAAGCCTATGGGGCCTTAATTCTATACAAAGAACTATGGGTAACTGAGGAAAATTCGGAGCAGAGGAAATTGTCTTGCCCAAAGAAGAGCACATCAACTGGATATCCAGTACCAAATGGTGCCCTGAAAATCCTACAAGTATCAACATATGGATTTGATTGGTCATATTTAAGAATATAAGCAATATATGCATGCAATAGCAATTTTTTTAAAAAAAAAGAGGTTATGCATGTAGAAGAGTTGGGAGGGGTATATGAGAAAGTGTGGAGAGAAGAAAAGAAGAAATGTAAATGTTAAATGTCGAAAATACAGTCTCACAAAGAAGCAACAGCCAACAGAAACAGCACCGCAGTCATTTAGAATAGATAGCAGCAGGACTTCCTGCTCCCACAGCAGTAGCTCCCTGGGCAGAGCACAAGATGATTTAGGATGAGAGTTAGCTAGACAGACACCATGCTTCTGCTCAAAATGTGTTGCTCGGATTCACAGGAGCTTGATCACCCGAAAGCTTGTTACAAATGCAGAATCCCTGTAAGTCATGAATCAAAATCTGGAATCCAACAAGTCTTCCCAAGAGAACAAATGCATATTCTTCTAGGACACTGTGGTTCCAAACACAAAAGTCATGGGTTACTAGGTGATTAGTGCTAAAGCCCCAAGGTCACCTTCTAGAGTGGCAGTCTTCTGCCCTTCTTTGTTTTTTTCTGGGTGTTTAAGAGCAAGAACTTTCCTTTGGTGAAAAGAACTTTCTGACAAACCTGAACTGAACTGTTCAAGAGAGTCAGTCACCTCTCTCACTAATTCATGTGCATGTCAATTATAACCCCAGCGCTCAAAAAAAAAAACAAACTGAACATGTATTCTTATGTAAAATTTTGATTCTGTTTTATTTCTATTGCAAATTGTTTCCATCAGACCGACAAAAAAAATTCTTAGCCACAGTAACATAAAAGGATATGCTTTACTGAATTACGCTGTCAGCTGGAAATTGGCCATTGACCTGTGAATCCTTTTTTAATAAGAACATTTTGCTGGTATTGATTTATAGGGAACATTATTTCCTGTTGCAATATGAGTGGTAATAATTTTTCCTCCGAGATGCCTTATGTTTTGAGAGTTCCTATAACAAATGAGATTTTAACAAGGTAGGAGTGATTTGATGTGATTGGAGACTGTTTGCTATGCATTGGTGATTTGTTTAATTGAATACGATCTAGAAGACTCCCTTATTACAAATACACACTAGCAACAACTGCCTTAGATGCTTCTGAAGATGGAAATGGGGCGTGAGACTACAGAATGTCCTCAAGCAGAAAGGGAATCCAATTTAAACGTGGAACTATCTTGCATACCCTAAAACAACTTAAGTTTTTACACTAGAATCTTGGCTAGTAAATGTTTAACTTTCTTGAGTAATTGTGTTTTATAGACATTAATAGGTGCTGGAGTCCTTGGATTAGAACTCGTGTCTTAGCAAAACTGTGATTTTCTAACAGTCATTCACCAGCCAACCTCTGTGGTGTCACTCTGCTTTCCAGGATCACATCTGTCTGTAACGAACATCTTACTGAAGTACATGAACACACATCTGCATCCAGGCAATATCTTTCTTATTCTCAAGCTTCAACAGAGAACATCAACTCTACCCACAAGGCAGTGTGTGAAACACCCTATGAACTCGGCACCTAGTGAAAGATATCACTTGTGTAGATCCAATCAACCTGCATGTCAGGGACAAAAGGTGGAGCTTATTGCTACCTACTACTAACTAAAAGTTTTGTAGAGAAAAACCACACGTTAGGGAAAGGATTGTCGTTTTCCCAGGACTCTTGATCTCCTAATAAAAGGAATTCAGACCGGACAGCATCAAGACCTGTGAGAACTGAATACAACATCACTGCAATATGACAGCACATACATTTAATGAGTGTCCTGTGGAAAAACTATAAATGTATAATGTAGATTACTTAAACTACCCTTCCTAGAATAATTTTATGTGAAGCAAGCCATGATTTCTGCTTAAAGGAATTCCACTCTAGCGTTTATAAAATCTTAATTGTAATAGGATGGGGTAGCACGCTCCTTTAATCAAAGCACTAAGAAGGCAAAGGCACAAATTCTCCAAGAGTTTGAGACCATCCTGAGCTACATAATGTAGTGGCATTCCATATGTATTTTAATAAATAAAGCTTGCCTGAAGATCAGAGAGTAGAACAGCCCAACTTCTCAGCCTTATGACCAGGCAGCAGTAACACACACCCTTAATTAACCCCAGTAGTCACAATAGTTGCTATAGAAAGCAGGTAGTGCTCATCTTTAATCCCACCGCCTTTAATCCCAGTCCTAGAGAGGAATATGAAATGGGAGAAGAATAAGTGGTTTTTAAACATAAAGCGAAGAAAACCAGCCAACAAATCACAAACCCAGAGAACCTAGACAACAATGAGAACCCTAAGGAAGACATACATGGTTCTGATTTACATAGAAAATAGAAAAAGACAAGATCTCCTGAGTGAATTGGGAGCATGGGAACCATGGGAAAGGATTGAAGGGAAGGGGGGAAGGAGAGAGGAGCAGAGAAAAATGTATAGCTCGATAAAATCAATCAAAAATAAAAATAAATAAAATGGGAGTAGACAGCTCACAATTTCAGTCTCATTCCGAGTTTCCAGGAGGCAGGATCACCATTTTTAGGCTGAGATCGAGGTAAGAGCCAGTGGGTGGCTGTTTTGTTTTTCTGGTCTCTGTGTTTTTATTAATTGTGCTACAATATAACAAATTCCTGGCCAACTCAAGCCACACAGAGAGATAGTTTTTTTTTTTAACTTCTAGTTTCTTTTTTTTATTTCATTATGCATACCAATCCAAGCTCCTACTCTTTCCCCTCCTCCCATTCCCCCCACTTACTGCCCCTACCGCACCCCCATCTATTATTCAGAAAGGGTAAGGCAATGTACATTGCTTTGGAGAAAGTCCAAGGCCCTTCCTACCATATCTAGGGATGAGCAAGGTATCCATCCAAAGAGAATAGGTTCCCACAAAATCAGTACAATCAGGATGGATAAATCCTGGTGCCACTGCCAGTGGCCCCTCAGTCTACCCCAGCCATGCAACTTTCAACAAAACTCATAGGGACTAGTTTAGTCCTATGATTGCTCCTTCCCAGTCTGACTGGTGTTGGTGAGCCCCCATTAGGTTATAGACTGCTTCAGTGGGTGTACCCATCATGGTCTTGACCTCTTTGCTCATATTCTCATTCCTCCCACTCTTCAACTGAACTTTGGGAGGTCAATCGAGCTCACCAAGGCCAGCTGGACTGGGACTGATGGAGCCTGCGATCAAACTAGACTCTCTGAATGTGGCTGACAATGAGGGCTGACTGAGAAGCCAAGGACAATGGCACTGAGTTTTGATTCTACTGCATGGACTGGTCTTGTGGGAGCCTAGTCTGTTTGGATGCTCACCTTCCTAGACCTGGATGGAAGGGGGAGGACCTTGGACTTCCCACAGGGCAGGGAACCCTGACTGCTCTTAGGACTGGAGAGGGAGGGGAAAGGAGAGGGAAACGGAAAGAGGGGAGGAGGTGGAAATTTTTAATAAATAAAAAAAAGAATAACAAAAGCTCTCTGAGCCATGTCTCCAGGTCTGCATTCTAAGTGCTTATTAAACCAAAGTGTATGAATAAAGCAAGAAGAAATTTGCTTGACTATAAAACTCTTTATACCTAAAACAAATGAGAGAATTTAAAAAGAAGTGAAGATCTAGGCGTATAATTGAGTATAAGATTATCTGTCTGGCATCGACAATGGTCCTGTGTTCAATATCTGGTACAATAAAGAGAAGAAAAGAAGGTAAGAAGGGGGAGCGTTCCTAAAATAAATGAAGAAGTTGAAGAGAGAAAGAATAATATGGTTGCTAGTTTAATTTTCATTGTCAATCTGACAAGGTTTAGAATCACCACGGAAGCAGACTTTAGTATGTCTTTGAGGGTGTCTCCAAAAAGGTTTAGCTGAAAAAAGGAAGCATTGTATATGAGGATAATGCCATGCCATGGCTGGAGATCAGGACTAAATAAAAAGGAGAACACAAGTGGAGGTAAAGTATTCAACTCTCTCTGATTCCTAACAATGTGATCACTGCCTTATGTTCCTGCTCTTAAGATGTCTAAGCCATCATGAACTTCACTCTCAACTGTCAGCAAAACTGATACATTTTGGAGAAGAGTTTTCCAGGAAAATCTAGAGGTAATTAGAAACTGTAAGTAACAAGTGGATAATTTAGAGGCCTAAGCACAAGATTTCATTATGCAACATTAACGCCAATTCTTGAAAAGAGTCATTTCCAACAACAACAACAAAATAAATTCAGAAGAAAACCAGTCACTTGTGAATGTATGCTAAAGTTTCAATAGAATAAAAATACTCAATAAAGTACTAGAAAACCAAATCCAAGAATGCATTGAAAAGATCATCTACCATGATCAAATGGACTTCATCCCTGAGATGCAGGGATGGTTCAGCATAGGAAAATCTATCAATGTAATCCATCATATAAATAAACTGAAAGAAAAAAATAACATAATCATCTAATTAGATGCTGAAAGAGCCATTGACAAGATCCAACATCCCTTGATGATAAAAAGTCTTGGACAGATCAAGGATACAAGAGACATACCTAATCACAAATAGGATAATTACCAATATCAAATTAAATGGAGAGAAACTCAGGGCAATCCCACTAAAATAAGGAACAAGACAAGGCTGTCCGTTCTCTTCATATCCAGTCTATATAGACCTAGAACAGGCAAAGATAGAAACAGTCATCAAAAGTCTCCCAACAAAAATGTCCAGGATGGTTTCAGACCAGAATTCTACAAGATTCTCAAAGAAGTACATTTATACAATGGAATACTACATATAAGAAAAAAATAATGACATCTTGCAATTTGTGGACAAATGGGTGGATCTAGAAAACATCATATTGAGTGAAGTAGCCCAGATCCAGAAAGACAAATATCATATATACTCACTCAAAAGTGGCTTTTAGACATAAAGCAAAGAAAAATCAGCCTGTAATTCACAATCCCAAAGGACCTAGACAACTAAGAGGACCCTAAGAGAAACATACATCAATTTAATATACATGGGAAGTAGAAAAAGACAAGATATCCTGAGTGTATTGGGAGCACGGGGATCCCAGGGAGAATAGAAGGGAAGAGGGGAGGAAGGGAGGGTAACAGAGAAAAATATATAGCTCAATAAAAAAATAAAAAAGCCTCCCCCCAAAAACTTAAGTTCATATAGATAAAAGGCCTCAACATAAATACCGTTACACTAAACATTAAGGGAATGGGGGGAAAATAGCATTAAGCAAATTAAAACAGGAGATAACTTCCTGAACACAATACCAATAGCATAGACACTAAGATAAACAATTAATAAATAGGACCTCATGTAACTGAAAAGTTTCTGTAGGACAAAGGACGCCATCAAAAAAAAAAAAAGCTGTAAAGCTAAGGACAAAGCAGCAGCCTACAGAACTGGAAAAGATCTTCACCATCCCCACATCTGACAGAGGATTGATTCCCAAAATATATAAAGAACTCAAGAAACTAAAAATGAAAAACCCAAATAATCAATTTAAAAATGGGGTGCAGATCTAAACAGAGAATTCTCAGAAGAAGAATCTCAAATGGCTGAGAAACACCTAGGAAGTATTTTCAACATTCTTAGCTACCAGGAAAATGCAAATTAAAATGTCTCTGAGATTCTACCTTACACCTGTCAGAATGGCGAACATCAGAGACACAAGTGACAGCTCATGCTGAAGAGGATGTAGGGCAAAATGAATACTGGGAGGGCAGACTTTTATAGCAATGTTGGAAATCAATATGGCAATTTCTCAGAAAATTGGGAATCAATCTACCTCAAGATCCAGCTATACCATTCTTGGGTGTATACCCAAAGGATGCTCAATCATTCCCCAGGGGCACCTGTTCAACTGTGTTCATAGCAGCCTTATCTATAGTAGCCAGCCTGAAAACAACCTAGATGTCCTTCAACCAAGAAATGGATAAAGAAAATGTGTATTTACACAATGGAGTATTACTCAGCTGCTAAAAATAGTGACATCATGAAATTCAAAGACAATTAGATGGAACTAGAAAAACAAATCATCCTGAGTGAGGTATCTCAGACCCAGAAAGACAAATATGGCATGTATTCTCTTATAAGTAGATGTTAGACGAAAAGGACAACTATGCTACAATCTACTGACCCAAAGAGGCTAGGTAACAAGGAGCACCTAAGTGTGACATTCAGATCTCCCTGGGATGAGATTTCCTGGGTGAACTAGGGATGGGTGGGGATCAGAACATAAGGGATCTGGTGGTTGGGACAGAGTACTAAAAGAGCCGACTGTAAAAGTAGGGTGCTTCAGGGTTAGGTAGGAAAGAAAACTGGTGTAAGAGAAAATCCCAGAAATCTACAAGGATGACCCAAACTGACTCCTAGCATTAGTGGATACATAGCCTTAACTGGACATCTCCTGTGACCAGGCAAGACTTTCAGTGGAGGGACTGGGACACCAACCCAGCAACACAAATTTTGACCTATAGTTGGTCCTGCCTATGGGATGTGATGGGGTAGTAGTGGTACAGAGATTGTGGGAGTGGCCAACCAATGACTGATCCAACCTGATTTCCATGCCACCAATGACTGATCCAGCCTGATTTCCATGACATGAGAGTGAGCCCACCCCTGACACCACCTGAAGTTCTAGGACAAGAGGATGGATGATCAGAATCTTGGGATAGAACCAAACAATAATGTAGGGGAAACAATTTCAGTGCAATGATGTCTAATGATACTCTGCTATCCTCATAGATTTGTGCTCAGCCCAGTAGTCACCACAGAAACTGGAGAAAACAGATGTAGATGCCCCCAGCCAAACATTAGACCAAACTCAGGGAATACTGCTGAAGAGAGAAAGCCTAGAAAGATTGTAGGCCATAGTGGTGAGGGACATCACACAAGAAAACCACAGAATCAACTAACCTGGGCTCATTGGAGCTCACAGAGACTGAACCAACAACCAGGGAGTCTACATAGGACTGACCAAGGGCTTCTGCATTTATGTGACGGCTGTGTAATTGGTCTTTTTTTAGGACTTCTAACAGTAGGAGTAGTGGCTGTCTCTGACTCTTTTGCTGTCTTTTGGAATCCTGATTCTCATACTGGGTTACCTTGCCCCACCTTCATATAAGAAAAGTTCTTAGTCTTACTGCAACTTGATACACTATCTTTTCTTGATATCCATGGAGGCCTGCCCTTTTCTAAATAGAAATGAAGGAGGAGTGGATGGGAAGGGAGAGAGACTTGGAGGAGAGGAGGGAGGAGAAACTGCAGTAGGGTTGTAAAATAAATAAATGTAAAAAAAAATAAATAAAATAAGAGAAATGGAAGAAAGAAAACTATAGAACAAGTTAGTGTTAATATAAACCTAAATTGAGATATGAAAATGGAGAGGAAATAGTGTCCATTTCTGGAAAAACTAGATGCTGTAAAGAAGACAATACTTACCTAATAAACCATATATTCAATGTAATTATCCTAAAAATTTCAAAGTTTTCCATGAATTTAGCCAAACTGTCCAAAGAATGGAGGTATTCCACCTGAACGTTCATCATTGGGGAGTTTCAGATGAGGCTGTAGAATAAATCTGAATCGGCAATTAATGGGGCATTCAATTTTCTAGGATCATTTGTGAGGTCAGAAAGCAATGTGGCAGGGTTCAAAGTGTAGCGTTTCCAAACTAAGAACAGAAGAAAGCCTCCCACTCTTCCTTCCATGGAGTTAGTTGAGAACACATTTCATTGGAGAAGGGAAGTGAATCAGGAAATTGGAAACTAGGTCTGTGTAGAAACAAAGGAAGACGAACTATGAGAGGGGCAAGGCCGAGAAGCCTAGAAGTCTTGCTGCCTAGAAAAGGCCTGGTGAGCATTATACCTAAAGTAATGTTCTCAAAGAGCGTTCACCTATGTCTACAGCAAAAACCGAAATTCCTATTGTTTTCCTTAGACCTATTGAGCCAAAACCCCTTTGGGGGTCCATTCAGCCAATTGTATATGTTCTCTAATTTCTTTTCTGATGCAACCCAAGTGTAAAGACCACCAGTCCTGCGTTCCCGACACTCAACTGTTTGGGTATCCTCTTCTCCTAAATTCAGAATTGGATCTTCACTCTGTTATGAATTTCCTTGTTACTTTGAAAATAACATATGGAACATATGGTAAAGAACAAATGAGAAGGAAAAATCATCTATGAATGCATGATCCAGAAAAATATATCACATTTATGGAAATTTAGAATAAATTATTACATGGATATGTCTGTGACGTGGTATGTATACTTGTAAATCATATTTTAAAGTTAGGGATGCAGTTCTATGGTGGAGTACTTGCCTAACATGCATCAGGGCTTAATAACAAGAAGTAAAATATTTGTTCTTAGTTGACAAATAATTGTACATGTTTGTCAGTATTTGTGTGATTTTTTTCAGTGTGTATATGTATAACAATCAAATCAGAGTATTTTGCATAATATGTCTTACATTTACCGTCTATTTATGGTAAAATATTTAGTACCTTCTTTTCTAGCTGCTTGGAGGTACCTAGTTCAATATTATTAACTATGATCACAAGACTATGGTGACAACAGAACACAAGAACTTACTCTTAGAAACTGTATATCATTCCTGTTGAGCCACCTCTCCCCCCTTTCTTCCTCCTGCCCTCCGTACTCTCCGAGAACCTTATTTTACCTTCTTCTTTGAGGCAGCTTCTTTATACTCAATAAGTAAGTGTCATCATGCTGCACCGCCTGCCTGTTTCACCCTTCCTTCTCCTCCGACACACACTCTTCATTCTTTTTAGAGTTTCGTGGATTAATATTATTTTATTTAAATTTGTGTAAGGAGTATTTGTCAGGTTATTACAAACAATCTCAAGGGCTGCATCTTTCATAACAGAGTGGTGGGATGAGTCATTAAAATGTGCTTCTAAGGCTGGTGAGACTGCTTTGTGGGGAAAGTCACATGCCAGCCAGCCTGATGACCTGAGTTTGATCCCTAAGATCCATGTCATAGAGACAGCAAACTCTGGAAAGCTGCCCTCTGGCATCCACAGTGTGGCACGGATTGCACATCTACCCTCATCGCCACAACAAATAAATCACCACGAAAACATTTTAATGTGGTTCCAGCCCTGTTTCTACTAACACTGAAAGAACAATTATTGCTGAACTGAATTCCATGGTCGTTCTCTTTCAGGGATACAAGCCTGGACCTCCGAGTCAGAGAAACCTGGCTATGTCTCTGGAAATGCCATTTCCTAACACCATCTATACAATAAATTGCCTCTCAAAGCTTCACACAGACTGTTTACTTGGTCTTGGAATTGTTTACACACAATGTAGAACAGAACATAATTACTTAGTATTTGCTATCAGAATACTATATTTTTTTTACAATATAAACTAATGATGATGAGGAGGATATGTTAGGAATGAGAAAGCCTGGAAAGATCCCTTGTATCCTTAATATTTATTTTTGTTTCATGTGTACATGCCAAAGTGTCTTCATATCTACCAAACAAGTTAGGTGCCTAGAGAGGCCAGAGGAGGTGCCTAGATCCCCTGGAAGTGTGCTTAAAAGCAGTTTGTAAGCGGACAGATGTAGGTATTGGCAATCAAACCCACATCCTCTGTAAGACTATCAAGTGCCCTTAATCAGTGAGTCATCTCTCTATAGCCACGATCCCTTAGATCTTTGAAATTGTCATAAAAAAGGATCTTGTTTGAACAAACTCAGTAGCTAGAAATCAATAACGAGAATGCATTTAACAGATGGTATAGAAAAAAAATCAGCAGTATGGTGAATAACTAGATTTAAATTTTAGAAAACACCTTAATTTGACTAAAGTGAAATTTTCACCCTGGTGACTTACAGACTCTAAAGAAAATGTGTGCATCTGCTTGGCATGTCACATAGTGTGTGCTCCTGTGTGGGGGTGTATTTATACCTGTATGTGTATGGCTATGTACACATGTGCATATGTGTGCATGTGTTCCTGTGTGTCCTTTACTTTGGACATTTTTGTTATAGAATATTAGCTAAAGATGCATAACATTTGTTTATGCTGTGGAATATTTGTTTATGATGCAAAGATGTGTTGCATTCCTTTAAATTGCCTTTGTTTAACTTGGTGAAACTGTGCTACTTTGTCTATCTAAAACACCTTTTTGGTCTGACAAAGAGCTGAACAGCCAATAGTGGGGAAGGAGAAAGGATCAGTGGGGCTGTCCGGCAGAGAGTAAATGGGACGAGAAATCTGGGAGGAAAAGATGGAGGAGTGAGGAAAAGGAGAGGAGAGGAAGACTCCAGGGGCCAGCAAACCAGCTATTGAATAAGCCACGGAGAAAGAAGTGCAAAATAAAATAAAATGTATACAGAAATACAGAAAGAAAAGAGCCCAGAAGCAAAAGGTAGATGGGGTAATTTAAGAAAAGTTGACTAGAAACAAGCCAAGCTAAAGCCAGACATTTGTAAGTAATAATAAGTCTTGGTGTGTATATTGATCTGGGAGCTGGGTAGCCAGCCTCCAAAGAGTAAAACACGACCAACTACAGATTTTTGCTGCCATTTTCCATGCTGTCTCACTTCTTATTCTTATTTTACACTCTGTCATGTTGCTGACAGACTTTTTGCATAATATTGTATACCTAATGTCTCCTCCTTCACCTAAAATAGGCTCCTTTTATTTTTCAGGGTAAAAAGAAGTTCTTGGGCATTTTTTTTTCTGTATTTCACCCCTCTGGAGCTGCCCTTTATTCTTTTCCACCTCGCTCCATGTGGGAGAAGAGTGAGAAATCACATATATCCCCACTCAGAGGATTCCCTTGTGTCCTGCCTTGCAGCTGCCAGTAAAGACACACAGCAAGAAAAAGAGAAAGGATGGGAGCCTGTTTCCAAACATACTCCCTTCCGTAGAAAAGCTGCTGTCAGGCATCCTAGACACTTTGCAAATATCTCTCTCTCTCTCTCTCTCTCTCTCTCTCTCTCTCTCTCTCTCTCTCTCTTCCCCTTCCCTCCTCTTCTCTCCTCTTCCCTCTCCTCTCCTGAGATACTAGAAACTCTCTTCCTTCAACATTTACTTAATCAGGTCCATAGACAAAAGTGGACTCTCCCATTACCAACTTGGTGGCCCTTCCTTCTCCTTGGTTTTCCTATGTTGTGGCCTCATTAACGTAAATAGCTCCTTGATTAAACTGTTGTTGAATGGCTTCAGCATACTGCAACATCTGTTTCCTGCTGTGAAATTAAATGATAGAGAAATTGGTACCAGACATAGCTCTAGGAAGCAGAACTCAACATGAGATTCTGAGAAAGCATCCTTTCCTTGCTTCAGGGAGAAGGGACCTAAGCAACCAGCTTGATTAGTATTCAAATTAAGAGGGAGAGACTGAAGGGCAAATATAGGGCAAACTGAGCAATGTCAATTACTGTGGCAATCGGTTCCTCTGATGATAATGTGGATTACAAGATTGTGGCAGTAGATTGCTTTATCTAACAGCTCCAAAGCAGTGCTTCTCAGCTGTTGGCAATGCTGCTCTCTCAGAGACTTGAGACAGCGTCTGTGGACAATATTGATTGGAAGGCAGAAAGTTAGCTATCCGCATCCAGTGAATAGATACCAAGGTTACAGTTAGCTTACACCATAGAACTCTCACATTTAAGCAACCTAAATTGTAGCAGCAATGAAGTCAAGGAACTCCGCTCCAGAGAAAACAAAGAAATAGAAACAATCAAGTGGAGATCATAAATAGAAACCACATCTTGGTAATAAATTGAAAAAGTGTTTCCCATCCCCTGGAATCATGGGTCTTGTAGGACTAAGGATTAGGCATGATCTTTAAGTGTTAAGTCTGGAGTGTTGGCAACATCAAGGCATTTCTAAACTTTATGGATATTTCTGGTATGTACACAGACAAGAGATGACAAATCTGCAGGTCCAGAATTAGGGTTGGGGCTTGATCTTTTGGAGAAGAACCCTGCAATGTGCATTAATTTATAATTATTAGTATATTATAAATTATCTACAGACTTTCCAGAGGAGTCTAATGCCTGTAACCAGTTGATAAACACAGAAAGAGCTGGGAAATTTTGAGATAGTCAGAGGTTGGTTGTAATCTGATGCTAACCCTAGTGGTTATAGAATTAAGTAGTGGCAATCACTTGAGTTTTCGTAAAGTGGAACTTGTAGGACTATAGGTCTCTCCTGGTATGCTCCTCCACTTATAGAAAATATAATAAGGATAATAGATTCCTTTTGTGAAATACGTGTCTGTTAATTTCTTGGCCAGTGACATTAAGTTTATATGACAGATGCAGCTAGATATTTGACTGTGAAGTACTCACACAACCAACAACTTCAAGAGAATAAAACACAACCAAATGTAAGCTCTGCAGAAAATTCAAGAGATAAGTGCCTCCTGTAAGCTCTTGAAATCCTGGTTTTCTGGCATACAAGGAGTGGGGATCATGTCTGTACCCTCACCAGGAATGATTGGCTGCCACCACATCAATCTGAAGCTTTAGCAGTCTCCAAACTGCTACCGTGCATAAGAGTGACTAACATACCTAAGGACTACCCAATATCTTAGCTTCTTATCATCCTTAGGGGAAGATTATGATTATTAGAGGTCAGTGACTTGTTGTCACATGGTTAAGAACATTTTTAGTATACAGTGTACCCCTTAGCTAATTGTTAATATATGGTACATTCTCATTCATGGCTCTGTTCAAAACCAGAGCACGGAAATGAAGCAGTCCAAGTGAGCAATAAAATCCCTGATGACTGCGTGCTTCCAGTCCTCAAAATCTCAGCCCTGTTGGATATCTATGTCAAATATCCAAAGATGGATTACTTTACTAAGATAACAAAGCCATGATCTCATGGTTTGAAAACTGAGACTACTCTTTACCTATTTTAGACCCTTCCTGATACCACCAGACCCACGAACAAGAAGAGACAATAACAAGGTCATATGTAATTGATTCAGATTAAATCACCACTACACTGTTATGGCTACGAGGACTAGAATCAAGAGATTCTTGTCTCGAGAGATTTGTAGTTATTAATAACTGAAAATGTGACTATTTTAGCAAACAAAGGATCCAATTTAGAAGAGGTGCTGTCTGAGCATAAAGCGAATAAAATTTAGTATGGAAGAAATATAACAATTATCACATAAGCTTTGTATATCAAGTCAATTACATTATTTTTCCTTTAACTTTTCAGCTACATTATTTGAAGACTGCTGATTGTAACTAAAGTATAACTTATCAGGCTTACAGGGGGGATATGTCTGTAGACATCTCCCTGTGATGAAATGATGAAATGGCTGGGATTTTGTTTCCTTTCCTGAGAATATGCTTTTCTTACCTAGATAATATGTGGAGTTCAAGCTCAAGGGACCAAAGTAATTGACCAATAATATTGGTTACTTTTCTCAATGTTATACCAAATGTAACTAACGGAGGAAAGGGTTTGTTTTGGCTCACAGTTTGAGAATACAGACCATTATTGTAGGGAAGAGATGAAAGCAACAGCTTGAGGGAACTAACCGCACTGCATTCACACCCAGGAGGCAGGAAGTGATGAATTCTGGGACAGAACTTTCCCTCTTATATGCAGTCCAGGATTCCCTCCACGGAATAGTCCTGGTCACACCCACGCTCGCTCTCTGACCCCTGTTAAACTTTTCTTGAAATATCTTCACTGATATGCCCAGAGGTTTGTCTCCTAGGTATGCCTAGAGCTCATTGGGTCGGCATCGCATAAATGAATTCCTCCTACTCGCTCTCCAGACCCACAGATGCTCTGTGCCACATGGAACCAACCAAGAAGAGCTGAAGCTTATACCTCAGGCCCAAAGTGCTGGGTTTAGACAGCAGGAGGAATCAAAAGAAATCAGAAAAAAAGAAGAAGTTTGAACCATGTGTGTGGTTGGATGCTTATTCCTCAGACTTGCCCCTTTTGTGGTTGTATATGGATGGCTACCTAACTCCCCCAAAGACGAAGCACTCTCACACCGTTCACTCTCAAGTTCTGACCGTCCCCTCCATATCCCTCACCAGACCCAGTATACTCCCAGGCTCTGGAGCAGCCCATCTTATGCCTGTATACTGCTAACAAGTCTCTTTATTAAACTTGCTTGAAATTTCCAATTTGAATGTACCATCTGTTTAGTCCATGACCCTGACTGGTAGAGTTCCTCTTTTAATGAGATTTTTTTTTCTATGCATTTGCCATCTAAAGTGAAACATGAATTTTTAATTAAAAGAAAAGTTTTCAAAAAGAGAAAGAAAACTCATTTTGGATTTTGTTTTTCACATTTGGGGATGATGAGATTCTAAAGAGCCCTGATTTTGGATTGTGGTCTGCCAAGTTGCACTGTAAATGGCTTTGATTTGGAATTGTATGCCTCAGAATCAAGGTTATTTGAAAATTTATTTTGCCAAAATCA
Organism: Microtus ochrogaster; assembly: GCF_000317375.1. Taxonomy (NCBI): domain Eukaryota; kingdom Metazoa; phylum Chordata; class Mammalia; order Rodentia; family Cricetidae; genus Microtus; species Microtus ochrogaster. Next base: position 2,817,809 of record NW_004949107.1, read on the forward strand.
GAACCCAGGTTTGAGAGTCTCAATCCCCCTTATTTATGGGAAATATTTTAACAAACTGAGCTTAATTGTAGAAGGAAAGTATAGAAACATTCTTCTTGCCTGTGTAGATCTAATTTGCAAACCGCAAACAATATTTAAGCCATTCACTTGTACTCATTTGCTCTGTTATTGTGGTTCCTTCAATCAGAACTATAGTTCTCTGGGTATTTTGCTGCCCAGCTGAGGATGCTCATTCAGCATGCCGTTCTTAGAATACTGATTCAGGATTTCTGAAGCATGTATAACAAGCTATCTAGAGAAATTAACACGTTTCATTCCTTTTCAAAAATATTCAAATTCCAAATATAGGCAAAAACGCTTCTCAAGATGGGTGCTATAAAATAAGCATTCCAAATAATATGATATTTCATAAGAACAGAACTAAAATTACTTCTATTATCTTTGCAGGCAGGAATATACTTGAAGTTTGTTCTTGTGACCATATATCTAAATTACATTTATTATTAAGTTTATTTCTTTATGTTCATGATTTTAGGGTTATTTTTAATCATCTGTCAAAATTTCAATTGGTCTTGAATAAAATTTTAGAACAAATTTAGTGCCAGTTGTAGAAGAAGCTGATTGGTCTACTTCCATAGCCCAAAGTGGGACATGTAGCTCAACTCTTAGGAGGTGACTGGAGGAAGCTGTCAATACTGGGTCAAATGCCACTGCAGGCAGTCTCAAGGGTCTCAATGGCAGTGCTCATGCTCTAGAGCAGACGTTTCCATCTCCACAGGCTCACTGTGCGTCTTTTAGAAATGTCATTCTTGAGTGCCACTCCTTAACACAATTATCCGTGTCTGGAATTGTGAACTACATAGCCATACTTTTTTCTAGTTTGTTCTGTTTGTATTTTTTAAATTTATTCTTTCATGACTTCACACAGGTATATAATTCATTCCATCCACTCTCATCCCTAGATCTTCATCCCATCCCCAACTAGTTTCTCCCCTTTCTTCTTACCAGCCCACTTTCATGTATTTTGTTTTTTGCTTTGTGACTCACTAGAAGTCACCAGGACTACTAATGTGGGCACGGGTGTAAAGCTATTCACTGGAGTATGAGAAGCTTATGACTTCTCCTTCAGCAGCCATTGGCTGTCACTGACTCCAGTGGATGAGGCTTCATTAGACTCCTTACTCCATCAGTATCACATTCTCAAGGCTTTCCTGCTTGGACTAGATTTATTTCCAGGTATTTTAACATTTTTAGTGTGTGATTATAGTGAATCGGGTTGTTTTCCTGACTTGAGTTAGTCATTGGCATATAGGAATTCCACTGATTTTTGTGTATTATTTTGTATCCTGCTAACATGTTTATATGCTGTAAAAGTTTCCTAGTTGTGTTGTTAGGGTCACTTGCGTATAGAATCGTACCACCTGTAGAAAGGAATGGTGAACTTTCTTTTCCTCAATTACTCTCTTTTGTTCCCTTCTCTGCTATTATTATAGCTGAGACTTCAACTTTTATCCTGAATAAGAGTAGACTAGAGTGTCCATTTATGTCTTCTTCATGGTCTTGCTGAGAACACTTTTAAGTTTTCTCCATTTATCATGGTGTTGCTTATGGATTTTGTCATATATAATCTGTTATGTTGAGGTATGCTCCTTTCTTGCCTAGCCTTGCACCATGGTTTTCATCAAGAATGGCTATTAGATTTTACCAAGGCCTTTTCTTTATCTATTGAAATGATATTGGGATTTCTCTTTGAGTTCATTTATGTAATGGATTACATTTATTAATTTACTTGAATTAAGCCATCCCTATGTTTCTGGAAGAAAACTAACTTGATTGTGTGTTTCTGGATTAAGTTTACAAGTATTTTATTGAGAATTGTTGTATCCATGGTCATCAGGAAGATTGGTCTATAGCTTTAATTTTTATGTGCCTTTATCTGGTTTTGATATCAAGATAACAAAGGTTTCATACAAGATTTTGGAAGTATTTTTTACTTTTCTGTTTTATGAATAACTTAAATAGCTTTGACATTTGTTCTTCTTTAAAGGTCTGTTAGAATTCTGAAATGAATCCGTGAGGTGCTGGACATTTTTTTTAGTTATGAGAGTTTTTAAATTATCATTTCCATTTCCTTGTTTGTTATGGATCTGTTTAAATTTTTTATTTTATCCTGGCTTAATTATGGTGGATAATATGTATTATTATTACTATTATCATTATCATTATTGGGTTTTTTGAGATAGGGTTTCTCTCTTTAGGAATTTCTCTAGCTGTTCTGGAACTTATTCTGTAGACCAGGCTGGCCCTGAACTCAGAGATTGGCCTGACTCTGTTTTCCAAGTGCTGGGATTAAAGATGTGTGTCACCACTACCTAGCTGGTAATATGTATCTTAAATCCACGTATTTCTTTTAGATTTTTTTATAATTTAGTGGACTATTGGTATTTTAAAGTGAGTCCTAATTACTTTTTAATTTCAGTAGTATCTGTTATAATGTCAGTCTCTGTCCACCTCTGATTTTATTAATTTGCTTATTCTCTCTTTCTTTTGGGTAATTTGAATACACGTTTGTCAATCTTGCTTATCTTTCCAATAAACTTTTTTTTTCATTTAATTTCTATATCATTGATTTCTTTCCTGTTCTTGATTCTTTCTCTTCACCTACTGTTCTGGGGTTTGTTTTGTTCTTGTTTTCCCAAGACTTTAAGGTACAAAAGTAGTTGAATATTTGAGTACTCTGATTGTGTGATGTAGAAACACAGAGCTACAAATGTTTGCCCCAAGATGGCCTTTCCTTTATCCTTTATTTAGGAATGTTGTGTTTTCATTTTTATTTTATGCTATGAATTTCTTTTGTTTCCTTCTTAATTATTTTTAGTAATTTATTTATCATTCAATAATGTATTGTTTAGTCTCCCAAAGTTTGTGTACTTTCTTTAGTGTCTACCACTGCTGACATCTAGTTTTATTCCATAACGGTAAGCTAGAATTCAGATATTATTTCCATTTTCCTGTATTTGTTGATTTGTGTCACATTTTATGGTATATTTTGAATAAAGTTACATGTGCTGCTGAGAAGAATAGGTATTCTTTAGCATTTGTGGGAAAAGTTCCACAGATTTCAGTCAGGTTCATTTTATTTATGATGCCACTAACCTGTTTCTCTTTTCATTGCCTGTCCTTTGATCTGTACGCTGGTGAGAGTGGAGTATTGAATTCACTCACTATGACTGAGTTGAGATTGATCTCTGTCTCTACATCTAGTAGCGTTTGCTTTATGAAGCTGTGTGTAGCCATGTTTGCTACATATATGTCTAGAATTAAAATTTACTCCTTGAAGGTATTCTCCTTAATAAATCTGAAATGACCTCATCTCTCTCTTCTGGTTACCTTTAGTTTGAAGTCTATTTCTGAGATATTAGAATCTCTATCCATGTCTGTCCCCAGTTTCCTTTGTTTGGAACATCTTTTTCCATTCTTTCTACCCTAACATGCTACATATCTTTGACAGTAATGTGTGTTTCTTGGTAACAGCAAAACGATGGTCTTGTTTATATCCAGTGTGCTAGTCTGTGAGTTTCTTGGCAGTTTACTGAAGCTATTAATCTCTAGAGTTTTTATTGAAAGACATGTATAACTCCTGTCATTTCAATTGTGTGTGTGTATGTGTGTGTGTGTGTGTGTGTCATGTTTTCTACCTCTTTTGATTAAGTGTCTTAGTATTTATTTTTCCTCTGTTGACTCTTGGGTGTACCTATCTCTTTCTTTGGTCTTTCATATTCCTTCCAGTATCATCTGTCATTGGCAAATTTTCTTCTACAATTTTGTTGAAAATACTTTCTGAGAGTTTCTCATGAAAGTTTTCTACTCATGGAATTTTTATTAATTTTATTAATTAATTTAATTAATTGTATTAATCACTTTGATCTTTTTGTGATAACCCAAAGATGTCTCATGGTCTACTCATCGGACTCTTATCATTCTTCATACGCTCTGATCTGTTGATGAGACTTTCTCTTGAGAGTTTGTTTTTTCTTCAGTACTTTATTTAATTCATTTCCATATCCTGAATTTGCTTCTTTTTTTTTTCTCTTTGAGTGCTATTCTGTCTCCTTTTAACTGTTTTAACTGTGTGGACAGCATCATCATAATTGTTCCTTTAGAATCTAAGACTGGAAATCCTTAGCTCTTCCCATGGAGGCCATTACTTTGGCAATGGTAATTCTTTTTTAAAAAATACGTCTGACATATGTATTCCCATCAATGTTAGATGCAAGTTTGTGAAGATTTTTAATCAAACTTTCTTTTTCTTTTTTTTAAGATTTATTTATTATGTATACATTACTCTGCTTGCATGCATGCCAGCAAGCCAAGAAAAGGGCATCAGAGATATCATCATAGATGGTTGTGAGCCACCATGTGGTTGCTCAGAATTTAACTCATGATCTCTGGAAGAGCAGTCAGTGCTCTTAACCTCTGAGCCATCTCTCCAGGCTGGCATTGGTAATTTTTTAACAGATCCATGCTCTCTTGGGGTTTTTTTTAATTATTTTTATTTTTCTTCTGCGACTCAATTCAACCTCTGTAGTCTGTGAGACAGACCTCCAAAGGCACTGGCTCAGGATATCTTTAGAGGCTAGCTAGTTTCCAGAACCCTAACCCACCATGTTATGACCACCTAAGAGCTCATAAAAGTTCAGTCACTCTCAAAGATCCATCCCCAATGTTCCCCATATCAGAAACACTCTATATTGGTGGTTTTCAGCATAGTAGTCAGTAGTCATAGCTGGGAGGGGAACATTTGAACTATGTGATAGAGAGACAGGTTCATTAATTTTAAATTTGTACAATTACATTGATCTTGATATGGTGGTACATGCTTGTGCCCCTAGTTTTGGGGAATTGGATACAGGAGAATCGGGAGTTTGAAGCTGGCCTTGGCTACACAATGAGTTTGAATACAAACCTTGGCTACATGAGATACTGGATCAATTAAAATTACATTTTCTGATTACTACAAATGATAACTATTTAACTTTTATTATAATTGTAGTGCTGAAATTCTCATATCCAACACATCTTTTAATTTAATTTTTTATTATTAGCTTTTATTATCTGGGTTTTGTTTCCATTTTATCTTTTTGTTTCCTTTTCATCTTAATTGAGAATGTTGGTAATATGGTTGAATTAGCATGTTAATTTTATTTTCTCATTGTATTATATAGTTTACTATTCTATCTTTAATTTTTCAGTGACTATCCCAACATTAACTAATATTTTCCTCATCATGAGTACACTATGCCGAAAACATTGGTGTGTGTTTATACATGCCTATATAGAAACAGACACATTTTTGCCTTCCCACAAGTTAGAATTTATTTGAATAACAATTAATTCAAAAGTTAAGTTGATATCCTTGTCTGAAATTTACCAAATAGTTTTGATAGATTTTCTTTGAAACTGGGTTGAACTGCCATTGACAATAACAAATTATTTTTTGCTCTTGTTATTTTTGGGGGTTTTTTTGTTTGTTTTGTTTTTCGAGACAGGGTTTCTCCATAGCTTTGGAGTCTGTCCTGAAACTCACTCTGTAGACCAGGTTGGCCTCAAACTCACAGAGATCCCCCGGCCTCTGCCTCTCTAGTGCTGGAATCTTTAAAGGTGTGTGCCACCACTGCCCAGCAAAAATAACAAATTCTTGAATTTTAATCTTAATTACTAAAATTAAGTCTCACATTGTACATTAATTCACATAATGCGGTGTGTGTGTGTGTGTGTGTGTGTATGTGTGTGTGTGTGTGTGTGTGTGTGTGTGTGTGTGTGTGTGAATATAGGTTACAGATGGCAACAAAAGGAGTAGGAAGGTTCAGAGTTCAAAGATTTAGGCATGAGAATAGATGCAGAGTCCTTAACAGTGATTGAAGACCTCATCTGGGGACCTCCTAGAGAAGAACTTAGCTCAGGTGTGGGGTCTGTTGATATTACTACCTGTTTGGGCAGTAATGACTCGCCACCTGTTCATATCTCTTCAGGAAAGAATATGACACAAACTATTCTACTTACCAGTGTTTTACAGCTGTTTTTTGAAAATGGGCTGTCTTTTCTAGATGGTCTTTCTAATCCTTTTAAGACTTTCTTTTTTACAGTCCTCGATTTTTATTGTGAAATAATAATGGAAAAGTCTTCATTGTAAACCATCTTTGAAGCAGTCTGAATTCATTATCCAATATTGTTTGAATTTTAGAGATAAAAGGAATAGCTTCTATTGTTTGTGAGATACCTTTTCAACATCATATGGATATGTTTGTATTCTTATGCTGTAATTAATAGGTACAGTAGATTAGTTAATATACATCTTGCAATCTTAAACTATTATTGCCTTGTGTATTTTGAAAGTGTATGTATATTTTATGTAAAAGTGCAGGTAGATATTATCTGTGTCATGGCCTGCAGGTTGAAGTCAGAGGATAATCTCTGATGCTGGTCCTCCCCTTTAACTTTGTTTAAGACAGGGCTCCTTGTTGATCTCTCTGTATTGGTTAGCTGGTCATAAGGCCTCTGGGTATTCTCTTGTTTTCACCTCCTATCTCACTATACCAGGAACAATATTACATACTGAACTGCACTACCAGAAGCTGCTTCTACATGTGTTCTGAGGCTCTGAAATCAGGTCTTCATTTTTACCCAGAAAGGACTTTACCCACAATGGCATCTCCTCAGCCCTAAAACTTCTTTTATAGTGAAGTCTCTTTGGTTAATGTGTTATACTTTTGAATTTCTGAATTCTTCTGCTAGAATTTTATTTTAAATGATCTGATCTTTCCTTTTTCTAATTTTCTATAATTTTACTTTCAATGCTATCATGACTTTTATTGTTACAATTTTACTAAGATTGTAAATGTAGCAGAAAGATTTATACCTTCCTTGTGATCTAGAATATTTCCAATAACATTGTCAAAAAATTTAATAAATTTAAAAGTCATATTTAAGACCTGGTCTAAATGTCCTTCTCAGTGGAATATGTGTTTTAAATTGTTTCCTTAACTCTTCTCTTGTATATTGAAATTTTAAGTTATTTTAAGTATCCTCTGGTGTGTGTGTGTGTGTGCACATGTGTGTTTGTGTGTGTAAAACAATAATAATATAAAAAGTCATATAAGTTTGAGAGAGAGAGAGAGAGAGATATGAGGGAGAGTGAAGTAATAATATTGCAAATACAATACTCAGGTATAAGATCTTCAAAAGTGTAAAATAATAAAGTACAGGAGAACATAAGTGATAAAAATATTCTTTGAATATTTTAATAGTTTGTATTTTTCCAAAAAACTGATGTTATCAGTATTGGTTTTCATATTTGCTACTTTTTACAGAGTATTCGTTTACACTGTGAAGATGTGTCTTTGACAAGGTGCCTTCTGATTGGCTTGATAAAGAGCTAAATGACCAATAGCTAGTCTGGAAGAAAATATGTGGAACTTCAGGCAGAGAGAAAGAAAATCGAGGAATGACTGTAGGCAGACGCAGACAAGGGACATCACTGGATGCAGAACTAGTTAGATGGGACAGAAGAAAGGTAACTGAGCCACATAAGAGAAAGTAGGTTAATAGAAACAGGTTAATTAAGTTATAGGAGCTAGTTAGAAAACAGTCTAAGCTAAGGCCAAGCTTTCTAAATTAGTAAGTCTCAGCATCATTATTTTGTAGCTGGCTAGCAGAACAGAAAAAGACTTGTTACAGCTACTCTTCTCTCCCTTGTGGATTTTAAATTCTTAATTTTCATCACTCCGTCACTCCACCCTTTGAACCCTTCATCCATCCATCTGACAATCTTTCTTTTTTTATGTTGCTTATCTATTTCAGGCTTTTTCATAGAAAGATTTTGTGGTGATTCATCCTTTCTATTTTTGTTGATGGTGACTTTTTCAGTTGGAAATTACCCATAATTTCTAGCTTCTGGTTTCCTTTGGTAAATTATATTTTACATCCAAAATTTCCATTTCTATTACTTTATCTCTCATTAATGAGCATTTAATGTCACACATTTTCATAGTGCTACACGTGGTTTTATAATAAACATTTTCTTGTTTTCCTGATGCAAAATTCCAGTGCCCATTGTTGAATCAGCATTGTCTCTACCTGTCAACCCCGATCTTCAGAGGGAAAAGAGCACAGATGGGAATGACTCACTATTTAAAAGCCGATGGCACCCAAATGAAAAACATGTTGAAGATTCTTTTGTTGGGAAAAACGCAACACAGAAAATTAAATTGGGTAAAAATAAATATTTACTAGAGTAACTTCAAAGGGATCTGAATTCTCAAGGCAAACATTTAATAATATAAAGCTTTCAGACTCTCTGCATTAGGAGCAGTTCAATATACACATTTAGATCTGTGAGTTTTTTGCAGTTCAACATACACATTTAGATCTGTGTGTTCCTTGCTTGTATTATGAAATTTAAACAAGTAGAGAAAAGTGCTGTAGGAATAGGATGCTATAACAAGTTTATCTTACTATTACAGTGAATTAAAATATACTAGAATTTTTAATAACTGGATTTATAAATAGGATTGTGGAATTTTCTGCAGATTAAATCTCTTCAGCGTCAGTGTAAGGGACTCAGAACTTGCTTCAGTTAGAAAAAGGTCAGACCCATCATTTGGTATTCCTACTATAAAATTAAATCTGTGGCAGGATTAGAAGACTCTGTACTTCTGAGAGACTGCAGAACAGAATCCCTTGATCCCACAGCACACTGAGAACAAAGTTAAAAATTACATGTACTAATAATGAAAAGGCAGAAAGATTTTAGGAGCTGGAGAATCAATGTGTTTGCTGTGAGACTGTAACTCTTGGGAATGTCAGAAGCTACACCCATGAAATCTCACCAGCTTCTCTCCCTGAACATGGGACAAAGACCCCAACCACAAACATATTAATGTGGACTAAGTCCATGAGGGTTTCATCTTTACACAGGGAACTACAGGCAACCAAGGAATAGTAGGAGCAGGAAAAATAGTCTTTCCCAGAGAAGAGTACACCAATTGGCTACCCAACGGCCAGCCTTGAAAACATACACATACAAGTAACATTATACAGACTGGGTAGATTTTATTTATGTATTTAGGAATATACATGTACATACACATACACATATGCATATAAATGTAGCAATTGATGGAAAGAGGAAGTCATGAGCTTGAAAGATGCAAGAAGGGGTGGCTAAAAGGGAGGGAATGAAGGGAGGACAGGGGAGGGGGCGATGACGCAATTGCGTTAGAACCACAAAACATAAATAATTTTAAAAGTGAATTCACAAAAAAATAAAATGAATTGAATAATCTTACATGACAATTATTGAAAGTATCTGAGGGTTTTAATACTAGAAAATGAATTACTATATTAACGGCTGTGAAAGTCACAAAGAATGGTTCTCAGAGACGGTAGTTGTGGAGGTGAGGAATGTGGGGGAACTAAATCACTTCCCATAGCAGGAAATTGGCTGATGAAAGTGTAATCTCTGTAGCTAAACAAGAGCAGTGCAAGTGTGCTCCGTGGGAACACAGCTAAATGCCAGGAAAAAAAAATGACAAATGTCGATTGCAGTTACCACTTAGGACCAGGAAACAAAGTAGAAAAGTCTACATTAAGAGAAGGAATTCTTCTGATGGGGGATTTGCAACTGAATTTGACATTCTAAAATGTTGACAAGTATACAATGGTAAAAATTAAAATTTAAAAAGACCGATGCCCCTATTGCACACAGTACAAGTACACATGTATTAAGCAACACGCATAGCTTTAGAATGCTATCAGATCTTTTATAAAACTTTCTTTTCATTTATTCTTTGTGCCTTTCACATCAAGCACCTACTCTCATTCATCTTCCCTTCTATCAACCCTCTGCCCTTGCAACCTTCCTCCAAAAATATAATAAAATAAAATTTAAGAGGAAAAAAAGAAAACTCAATCTTGCCACGTAAGCTCTAGTGTGACACAGGGAGTCACACATTAAACCCTTTTATCCTTTTATCTTTATTGCAAAGAGTCATCGGTCTGGTTTGAGGCCTGTTTTCTGCTCATTTATAGATGCTCAGCACTCACTGGGGCTCCTCTTGGATATCTTGCTTGTCCAATCTGGACAACATGCATTTTGTCAGTGATCAAGGCATGGCAGTTCCCTGCCCAAGGGCCAGTTTTGCCAAGAAGAAAACAAGCTCCAAGTGGAGTGTCTTTGGTGCTGAACATTCTCTCAGGAATAGATCAGTGCTGCAAGGAGCAATCTCGTCTCACATTAACAGAACTCTAAGTTATTTAAATGCCATTTTTTACAGTTTTTTTGAAGTGGTTGAAGATTACCTGTCTATGCAGAATACAATCTCTATGTATCTAAAGAACCTGATTAGCCTAACTATAAGTATGACAAACATAAATGACTATTGACCTATAATACTTAATACCTGTATAACTTAAAGACTAAGACTTTATATTAGAATATTAAACAACCGTTAAATAGCTGTTCAGCAATTGAGGACAATGACCTCAAAATGTAAACAATGAACAGGTATCTTGATCATAAGTAGAAATGTATAATGCAATATGATAAATATATTCTAAAATTGTATTAATATACAATATACAAATGTCTTAAACATGCATGCATACAACCTGACAAAATAACTTTGCATAGGTGTACAAATATTGTAAACAGAAATAGGAGCATATTCAATACAACAAATATAATTTAAACTTCTATACAAGAATCTATACCAATGTAAATTTGCCATAAATAATAGCTCACAAGTATTCATTCTATTACTCATTAGTATTATTATTATTAGTGTGAGTAAGCTCACTCCAATCTACCTATCCCATTCAATTTTCCCTTTTTTTCAAAGATCTCTGAGTCTACATAATTTCAACCCCAACCCTATACCAGTAATAATCAACCCCTAAATGATATCCTTAGCCCTGAGGACAAACTTTGTTGGGAGAGGGAGTATTATCTTCTAGAATTCAGCTATCATGGGTGGGTGATTTATTTCTATGGAATCCTGTAAAATAAAATTATAGTTAAATTTCAAAATTACTGGCTGGTATAATTGCAAATAGTCTCTGAATATCTGATAGGGTTTTTCTGAGGTTTGTATTTGGAGTTCTGGCCAGAACATTTTAGGAAGGTGCACCATTTCAGCTAACCAAGTTGGAACCATCTTGATCTGGTGGTACCCAAAACCAGTCTTAAAGTAGTGCTATCAGCATCATGACATCATATCAACCAAGTGGAATCATTGTTGTAGGGCCACATCTTTGTCCTGGAAACTTAAAAGATTACTGTGGGAAAATCTATACTTTATTGTGGAAAACTTAAACATTATTTATATAGACATATATTCAATGAAAGATATGATGTAAACAAAATAGGTACTGAGAAAAGTAAATGAATACATGTAATATTTGTCTTTCTGGGTCTGGATTATCTCACTCGAGATGATTTTTTTTTTCTAGGTTCCATCCATTTGCCTTCAGATTTCATGTCACTGTTTTAACAAATGGCTAATATTCCATTGTGTAAATGTACCACATTTCTTTATCCATCCCTCTTTGGAGGGACATCTAGGTTGTCTCCAGATTCTGGATATTAACCCAGGTAAGACTCCTAACAATAGTGGATGTTGTAACCTGAACTGAGCCATCTCTTGTGACCAAACAAGACTTCCAGTGGAGGGAGTGGGAAGCCAACCCAGCTATATAACCTTCGACCTACAGTCTGTCCTGCCTATGAGATGTGTTGGGGTAGG